>NW_010973062.1:2022300-2164974 GCF_000737465.1 Haliaeetus leucocephalus | reverse complement strand
TCTTTCTGGTATTGATTGGACTCGCAAAAAAACAAAAATAAGAGGAGCTGGTGACAAGAAGAAGACAATGAGTCACAGCCTTTGTTGAGACGCTGGCACCCGAAATCACAAGAGATGCATTTTTCCAAATGACTCGAGCTGTGTGCTGCCAGAGGGTGGCAGGGAGAGGGGGGGGACACAGACCTTTCACTTCGTGACAAGGGCCGGCCCTACAGGTGCGGCTCCCGTTATCGGTAAGCTGCAAGTTTCACGTCTGTTCTTATTCCAAGGGAGAGGGCAAGAGCTCGCGAGGCGCCGCGGAAATGGCTGTTGCGGAGGCCGTGTTCCCGCCCGCCAACCTCACCTCCAGCAACCAGAGCAGCTGCAACGTGCACAACCACCACTTCTCCGCCAAAATCACCTTCTCCCTCTTCTACACCGCCCTGCTGGTGTTCGGCGCCTGTGGGAACATCCTAGCCCTCTGCATCACCTTCCAGCGGAGGAAGAAGAAACTCAACTCCACCGACCTCTACCTGGTGAACCTGGCCCTCTCCGATGCCCTCTTCACCCTGGCACTGCCGGGCAGGATCGCCTACTACGTCCTGGAGTTTGACTGGCCCTTCGGGGACTGGTTCTGCCGGGTCACAGCCTTCATCTTCTACATGAACACCTATGTGGGCATCTACTTCATGACCTGCGTAAGCGTGGACCGCTACATCGCTGTGGTGCGCACCAGGCACCCCGGCAGGATTCGGAAGATGAGCCGTGCCAGGGGCGTCTGCGTCCTCATCTGGTCGTTGGTGTTCCTGCAGACGGCGCCGCTGCTTCTGCGGCCCATGACGCGGAGGATGGGGGACAAACTGACGTGCATGGAGTACTTCAACTTCGAGGAGATTCCCAAGCTGCCCTACCTGCTTCTAGGGGCCTGCGTGCTCGGCTTCTTCCTGCCCGTGGGCATCATCTTGGTGTGCTACGTGAGGATCAACCTCAAGCTCTGCCAGACGGCCAAGGAGAATCCACTGACGGTGAAGAACGGGCACCACCGCCGGGCCTTCACCGTCATCCTGGTGGTGCTGCTGGCTGTCCTGCTCTGCTTCAGTCCCTACCACCTCAACATCGTCCAGTTCATGGTCAGGAAGATCCTCTACCAGCCGTCCTGCCGCGAGCAGCAAGCCTTCAAGATGTCCCTGCAAGTCACCGTGGCGTTCATGAACCTCAACTGCTGCATCGACCCCATCATCTACTTCTTTGCCTTCCGGGGCTACAAGCGGAGGCTGCTCCGCATCTTCAGGAACAGCGGCTCGATGGCCACCTCCTCCACCGCCAAGACCCCCTCCGAGAGCAACAGCAACAGCCAGCCACCCGGCTCCGTCTCTGTCTAGCGGCACGACCCCCTCCCTTTCGCTCTGGCCCACAGCTTATGGACCATCCCCAGTGGCAGGAGCTGGAACTGGGGCTGCAGAGCAGGACCAGCCGCTCCGACAGGCTTCGTCGCAAACCTGCTTGGAGCCGGGGGCTGGTGGCTGCCGGTAACCACCGTGGCTGTCCCTGCCTCTCTGTCCCCTTCCCCTTGCAGTGGTCCCGGAGCGCTGGGGCAGCATCCCCACAGGGCTCGGGGCAGCCAGCACGGAGCACACGGACTCAGGACATTTCAGGAAAAGGCTGGGATGTTATTTCCAGGCAGAAAGTCGCCTACAGCTCCTTCCCCGCACCAACAAACGGCAGCCCAGCGTCCCGCTCTTGCGCCTCGGGCGCCGCACGTGGGAGCTGCTGGAGAAAGCCCTTCTTCAAGGCAGAGGGGTGAGGACGTGAATTTGCAAAGCTCCTGGGAGCCCTGCTGCCTGCATCTGCCAGTCGGGAGGATGCTCCTTCCCCAGGGTGTCCCTTCCTCATGGCTGATGGGACTGCGGTTGTCCTGGGACCTGCCGCTGGGAAGGGAATGCTGGAGCTGACGTGGCTGGCAGCTCGGCTGTAAGGCTGCGAACCCACCCCGGGGGGACTCGCTGGGAAAGGTTCCCAGTGCTCCTTAACTTGGAGTGGAGGAAAGGGGACGAGGGGATGAGGGCTGAGGGTGGCCTTATGTGACCTTGACTGACCTTTGCTTGAACCCGGTGCCTTGACGAGTCCGAGCGCCTTCTTAAGGGCAGGTTATGCCTGACTATTGCCAGAGTGAGAGGAGGAGCCCCAGGACGTCGGGTGCCCGTGTGACGAGGAGAAAGTCAGCAGGAGCAGCGACCTCCTCGGCTTTTTTCTGAAGCCACTGGACTATGATAAAAAACCCACGCGTAGGATTTCACAGTTCCCGGGATGGCTGGTCTTCCGCTTGAGGTTGGAAGGGACAGAGACATGCACAGAGACATGAAGAGGAAAAAAAAAAGCAGCTTTATTCTGCTGAAAAGCAAACCTGAAGAAGTTTTGCAAACAGACGCTTTTGATTAATACAAATCATTCTTGAAGGTAATAACCTTTCTTTATGGCTAGAAAATTAACGATAGTCACGTGCAGCCCTTTATTGTTTTAAATGTGCATGAATGAGCTTTTGGATTATGATGGTTTTACTTACAGTACAGGTAACTGTAGCATCCTGAAGGCTGACTAAGAGGGATGCCTAAAATAATTCAGGTGGGAAAGGGACTCCAGTAGGTCCTTTCAGGAGGTTATCATCTGAGCCCTCCTCAAAGCAGGTCTAACCTCGGTGCTGGCCTGCAGAGAGCCCGTGTCTTAAAAAGCATGTTACAACGGACAAGGAAGAGCTGGTATGCAATAATATAAGGATATCAATGGTCTGGACACCCTAAAGGAGCCTGGCGAGGTTAGTAGTTGCCCTATTAACTTGTCAAAGGAGTGTTGGCTGGAAGGGGCCGCTCTGCATCACCTCATCCAACAGCCCACTCAGAGCAGGACCGTGGCTGGCACGATGTCCGTCTGGCCACGGCTTCACCTAGCCGAGGCTTGGAAACTCCAGGCAAGGAGGGTTCCCCCTGCCATGCGGCATCGCCCTCCAGATGAAAACATTTTCCTCACCGTCCAGCCTGAACCTCCCCACTCACAGCTGGGGGCTATCTCCCCTAACATCACCGACTTGTGCTAAGAGGAGCTTGGCTCTGGCATCTTTGTAACTCAAATTCCCGTGTGACTGTGGCGGGGGCTGCCAGGAGAACAGTGGTACGTAGCTATCGGTCTCGGCCAGCCTCCATGGGAACACCGGAGCACGGGTCTGCAGTGGTGCCCGACCCTCTCTTCTGAAGACCAAGGCATAGAGATGTTTTGCCAGGCTGGTGCCTACACCTGAGGCAAGGGCAAATCAGTAGTGAAGCCTTCTCAGGAAAAGGCGGGGTATAAACAGAGCCTCGTTTTCTCCAAAGTATTTTATTAACAAAGGTATCCCCACCTTTCATCCTCTTGCCACCCATAAGAACCTTTGGAGAAGGAAATGGGTGAAGAGTTGCGTGTAGTGCTGCAAAATGGCTTCTGGCCTCCCTCCTCTGGAGTGACGCCGGCCTGGGGCCCTTTGCTTTTGAAAATACCCTCCCTTGGGACAAGAGGCAATTGCCTGGAGCTGAGGGGACACCCAAGGGATGGAGAGGGAAGGGACTTGGGCAGCACAGGTCGGAAGGAGCCTGGGCAATGGAGAACTGCCGAAGGCATCCCGTATCGCCCGAGCCAGCTCGCTTACCTGGGGGTGATCCCTGGCTGCTTAAAAACGGAGCATTTCGCTAAAACTGAAGGGGAACCATACACAGCATTTTGTCTAGAGACACAGTAACACTTTTTCTACACTTCATGCATCTGCCTGACCCGAGCTCCTCGCACGACACTTGCTTTAACCAGCCGGCACCTGCGTCGGAGGCGAGCGCAGCCCTCGCAGTGCTGCTCTGCAGAGAGGAGAGGGCCAGCGCTGGTTCCTGCCGAAAGAGGGAGCTGAAACCTTTACTCGGGGTTAAAAATAGGCCCGCAAACCTAAAACGACAATAATAAAAAAATAATAGATGCAGCTGGTGCTCCGCCCCCCCCCGCATCTACTGCTACGCAGGAGCGCGGTGCATGTCCTAAGTAGGATGGTTGTGAAGTGTATGGCAAGGACAGGCCAGCAGACTGGGATCCCTGATGGATTTCCATGTAGACAGTTATTCCTGCACAGTGTGTGGGTATTTCTTGCTTCACCCTAGACTGCAGCCTATTTGCCATACTGTCTTCTAAGAAGGGAAAACTGCATTTTGATCTAAGGGCAGTGAGTACACCCGTTGCGGTCACACAACACTACCATGCCTGTGTATAGTCGTACAGATTATATATGTACATCGTGCAAACTGAGATTTTCTTAGCAAACTCATGCTGTGACCCTTGTAGCTCAAAACCCCTTGTGAGCCAAACCCCTCTAACACTGTGTATTTCAGGTTTCTCCTAAACTTCTGCAAAAGGGTGATTAGCCCATGCAATCAAATGGAGTGCAGAAAGTAGGATCTCCACAGATGACCTGCCTGCCTGACATGCCCTATCTCGATGGCAAATAAGCACACAGAGCTCAAACAGCACTGCTTTTTCTGCAAGAGGTGGTTCCCAACTTTATGCTTTCAGCTAAAAGCATAAATCTCTAGCAGAGTGCTGGGGGACAACAGCTCCTGGTTGCAGTTACACATTTACCTGTTGGTAAACTCCCTGTGCTGTACAACACATTTCTTCAGTCTGTGCTTTACACTGTCCTGAGTCGAAGCTATTGCATGTCGTGACATCCATCTTTGCAAGCCAGTAAAATACCATCATGTAAAAAATGCATATATCTACTTAAAATAAAAGCTTTTCACGGCCAAGTAACAAGCCCCAGTGTGATTGTTCGGGCCAGGTGATGTGGGCAACTGTCTTCTTCTCAGAGGTGCACGTGTGCCTCTCCCCGCCGCAAGCAAAGCAATGCTCAGAAGCAGCAAGGGAGAAGCACAAGCTCTCGATCCACCTCCTTTACGCAGGCCACTTGTTTCCCCAGAAGGGTGGTGTGCTCTCATGGCATGGGGATTTATAAATAACCTTCGGTGGGAAAAGCAGTGGGACCTGTGAGGAGCTGTGTCCTTTCTGGAGCAGTTGGGATGGGGTGCCAGGGGAAGAGTCAGGCTGGCTGGACTAAAGTGCTTTGAAAACCAGAAACATCTGCTTGCTCACATACTGTGGTGACTCCAGGGTTTGCTTCACGGCCGAGTTGCTGGGATTACACTGTTCTCTCTCTTGCTACGTGTACTATCTCATGCAAAACTGACCAAACAAAATGGAAGGATTCCCCTATCGGACACCCCTGAAAAAAGAGTGGATTTTCAGTACAAAATTAGCCACAATAGGGCGCATTTGCATTTTCCATACAGAATCTGTGAATTCTTTCAAAATTGAACTAAGCGCAATACGACATCCCGCCACCCTCCTCTCATCAGGTCTTTTTTTTCTGTCCTCTGCAGCCTATCTTCTACTTTGCTCCTTTTCTCTAAACACTTTGTTCCACCTAATTCCACCTCCCCAATCTCCCTCAAGTCCTTTCCTTTGCTAATCTTACATTTACAGTCCCTACTTATCTCTGGTCAAAAGGCCAAATCCTGCTTTCAATTCAGCCATGATCCTGGAATTTTTCACCCATTTTTAAAGTATGTATATTCCTGCTTTATCCAGTTCTATCTATCATTCAGGTTTGGAAACAGTACCCTATAAACCCTACCCAGCTAACTAGTTGTTTCCTCTTAAAACTCTCTGTTGGAAAAAATCAAATGACAACAGCTGAACTACCAATTTGTTGGGATTCTCACCAGTCGCACCCATTCATCAGGTCGTACCATTCCTCTCCTCCCATCATCCAGTTCTTGTCTTATATTTGGACTGAAAAGTCCTGGTGGCACCTACCCTCTTTGAATTCCAATTAAGAGTGGACTTTCTCTGGTCAAAGCATCCCTTTATATATGGAAACAGGAGGAATGGAATCCCACTAAAAATTAAACCAAACCCAGTATGTTTTAAGTAAGCATATATATATATAAAAATATGCATATATGTGTGCATATATATAAACACATGGTGTTTGTGTGTTCATGTGACTCTCCTAACAAAATAGTATTTATACTGGTTTATATAAAATGCTTATTACTATGGCTACCCAGTGAAAGAAAGCTAATCTCATTTAGGTTTTTCTTGTGGAAGAACACACACAAGAAATTAATTGCACTTATCAAAAACCTCTGTTAGTTCAAATGAATACTGTGCATTTATTTATCCTCGAACAGGTGCAGTTCCCCTACAACATGACAGTGGTAGTTCCGAGTGTTTTCAAATTTGGGTGCCTTTGCAACTACATACATACTCCAAATACACACGTGTTTGAGAGATGGGAGTCTTTGAATACAGACTTTTAATTTTCTTCAACAAACTCTTAGCTCCAGTTAAATTCATCAAACTAATACATAAATATTCTCACTCACTCTCTGTATATATACATATGCATACACACATATATATGCATATACATATACACATATATACACACTCACAAACAGGAAAGCCAAAAATGTTGCCCTTTGCCCAGTAACTTGCAGTATGTTTTGCTTGCTTGTTCTTCTGTTTCAGACAAAAATAACGAGACCTTTTCTCCATCACATGCTCACAAAGGCACAGACAAGCACTAGACAGCACAGGTTGGTACATGAACCAGCCGCAACAGTCAGACAGTGCTCACTAAGTAGCAGGCAACCTTTAACACTTGTTTTGGGAAAGGAAAATGGGATTTGGTAAGTATGGAGCCCAATCATTCCGCATCTTAGCAAAAAGTTAAGGCTTGAGAACCTGGCGGCTTATCAGGCAGATTTCCACAAATACAAACCTCACTGTGGGTGTATTTCAAACTGTCACATAACCATCTAGGAAAGTCCCTGATAAATTACTCCAATGCTGTCTCAAAAGACAAGATTCCCAGTCTAGTAGAGAAATTTTAACAGCAGCAACTGCTTTTATTTCAATACCAAATCTCGGCTTTAGTAAAACCAGTGTAAATTTTCCAGGGACTTAAAATCCTCTCCATAGAAAAGCATTCTGCATTCTCTCACTGCCTAAAAAATATTGCGTCACACACCAAATGGAAACTGTGCAATGAAACATTCAAAACTGTACTGGAGAAACACTGCGTAGGCTGTGAAGAACACGCTCCTTGCATTCCCAGAAATGGTCCATGGAAGTTTCACCATCAAGTGGAAACCGAGTTGTTTTCCAGCTCTAATGTATGAATCTTCCTTCTACGGTTCTTGCATGAAACAGGAACTGTGTTCAACAGCATCTGAAACTCCTCCTTTTACCACTTCTTTTCTTTTTTTTTTTTTTAAATTGGAAATCACAACCCTGGAAGCATTTTGAGCACAAACTGTTCTCATAGATGTCAAAGGGAGTTTTCAACTGACATCACCATGGCCTGAATTTTACCCCTTATGTTTGACCATGTTTTGTGAAATGCCCAGCAAAATGGGGTTTTCCACACAACTGTGACATTTGGGATGCCCCTTGTACAGATAACAGTAAGAAAGGATTTAGACTTGGAGAATATCCACTTACAGATCCCAGATGCCACTCAATGCGTTTTAAAATTCCAAGGAATAAATGCTCTTTGTGCTTGTCCCTAGAGCAGGGCAATGTCTGAAAGGGCACAGGTCATATTTAATTTACCCTGGGCTAGGTATTATTTCCTACAGACAAAATTTTACTTCTGAAGTAATTCACTAGTCTTTATTGCTACTTTTGGTAAAATACTTGTGAAGGAAGAATCTGTATGTTTCAAAATTAAAACCTGTATTTGTTTCAAAACATTTAGCTAGTTTGCATATACAAATTATTCTAGGGCTTTTTTTCTTACATTTGCCCTTTGCTTTCTAAGACAGCAGGTTTCCAGAGTTCTCTGGGTCCAGAAATGTCTTTAACCTACACACACAGAGAGCCACTCAGCTTCACACAAACAAAACCTTTCAATTACAAAGCAGACCCTGCCTAAATAATGTGATCATAGCAGCAAGCCAAACCCTGAAGGAGGTTGATCAAAGTCCAGGAAAACACAGGGTCGTTCCAAAACCCCTTATTCCCACCCACCCCGGAAAATACCAAAAAGTACATACAGGACATTGATTTTATTAAAAATTATGTCATGTGCCAAAAGCTGCACAAATTTGATGTCATTTCTGGATCAAGACTTGGACGCCTGTAGGACTTTTTTCACTCAACTAAAAAAGAAAAAGAAAGGTATCTCTCTCTCCCTAAGTCCTGTCCTGTAATTTCCCAGGCCAAGTGAGACTGTGCAGATCTGTACTTTGGTACGCATGTGTTCATCTGGATTTCCAAAACATCCCTTCTCTCTCCTGTATTCTTTCATCTCCTCCCCTTTGCACCTGCTATTGCCTTTGTTATGCTTCTGATGACCTATATCTTATTCTAAATGTATGTATGTATTAAATATGCCTGTGTGTATATAAATAGACACATATACACAGGATATACAAACACAAGTACATACAGAAACATACATTAAATGCTTGAGATACATGTGTAAATTGGTTTCACGGAGACGCAGTTGGCAATCTTGTATTACTTCAGCTTGGTTTTATAGAAGTGTTCACCTCTCTCCACCCCACCTCCTGAAACTCCTAAGGTGCTAATACAGAGCACTTCTGAGAGTCAAGCCAAGCAAGCTTATTTATCAATCTAAACTTCAAAACCAATACTGTACTACCTTGGCATTACCGTCCTGTTACCTCCTGTGTTAGCCTGAATCACCCTTAAGGTTAATATTCCAGCCTGTGATCAACAGTAAGTTGCTTCAGACAGTGAGGATTCAGCAAATGCAGGGTCATCCACATCTTTGACAGTAGAAAACTAGAACTATATATAGAAAAGTTAGCTTTTTATCATTTTCTTTTAAGACAGTATATAGCCAGCTCAAAAAATGAAACCAGCACATAGGACACTGAGCATACATCCATCATTACAGAAGTCAGTGTGAATTAGACATGAAGTCATTCAAATCATTTCAGTTCTGATCTTAGTGTATCATTTGATTCACCTTTATTGCTTCCAGTGAGTATCTTCATGACCTGTATCTGACTAGCAATTCACTCAGTTTGTAAAAATTTAAATTTACAGTGCTCACTTACCACAGCCTGCAATACGCACATGAATTTTCTCTCATCCTGTCTGTGTATTATGTGCTGAATGACAACTTTTATTTAAAAAGGAATTCAAGAAATAAAATATTACAGGCATTAATAAAACTTCCCAAAGAATGACATAATAGTCCCATAACCCTTTACTGAGTTGAAAACAAAGTGATCTTCAAACCTCTTATTACTGTCATAAAAAATCAAGTACTGTAAAATAACATGTAAGCTAGATAAATTAGACTGGTAAATGAAGAAAATACGATTTTTCTTAATAGGTGAATCTAGTTGTTCTGGTTGTTGGAGCTTCTTTTCCTAGTCATTAAGTCTGATAACATGTCTAACAAGGATTTACAAGAAAAAACCCACCTACTTTATTTTAAAAATAAATTTAGGTGATATCCAGTAATAAGTAGAAACTAAAGTTACTTTGAAAAGGATAACCGGACTAGAAACCACCAAGTGATCTGAAGGCTTGGGAACAGTTCACGTCATTCGTTAACATCCCTTTGAATCACCAGTCACGGGGAGCCAGTTTCTCTTTTCTGACGCTCTTGCGGGGATGACCTTCGTGAGTCTGTCCAGCAGGTGGCTTTGATCCTCTTCCAAACGTGTACAAACCCATCAAGTGAAGTTCCTTCACGCTCAAAACCATCAGTGCTGCAGTAGAAAATTAGTGGCTACATTTAAGTCATTATTTGAAGCCCTCAGGGCTTCTAGAGCATCTCCCCTGGAAAAGCCCATTTCCATAAGTCGTGCAACCTGGAAAAGAAATAACATAACAACAGTTTAGAGTTTTATTCACGCTGTGTGTGCATTAGTCACGTTAACAGTGCCAGAGATCTCTTTTCCACTGATCGGGCTGTTCAAAAGCTTACTTTTTCAGAGAGTAAGCAAGCATGGCTATGCACTGTCACAAAGACATATCTGGGACAGCATGCTTGAGAACATTGCCAAAGAGATGACTGCTTTCTGATACTTTATCCAAAACCAACCGTTTGCTGGAAATGCCACACCTGTATTTTCCTAGCTGGTCCAGTTTTGAAAGAAGAGTAAAATAGAAAGTATGGCACCACACATGACAACTAGAATCTGACCTTGGGGCTTGCTGCTCTTTGACAAGAACAGGACCTCAAGAACCCAACACTGACCAAAATACAGAATTTTACAGTAGATGCAAAAACCTGTCTGGACACCCTTAGCTCTACTTTCCTTGAAAAGACCTACTCTTCCAGATGGCATTAAAAAACTCAAAACTATTCATTCTAGGTAGTTTTTAAAATGAACCTGAAAGTTAGCCCTAAAACAGAGGCAGTACAATACTTAAATGGGTTCAGTAAAATTCTTCAAAGGATTCTACACATTCTCAAAACAGTCTAAGTCAGTGACATTTGATGGAAGAATTACCTGGAAAAGAGCACATTAAGACAGTGATTTTGGTAATCAGTAACAACTTGACCACACCTCTTTATAATATCATGTACTCAACACCCAGCCTTTTTGCTCTGTGCTAACAGATATTCAAACTATCACATGTAAAGAGCAAGGTATGTATAACCAAATTTAATGTATGACTAAATTCCAATCTAAAGTACATTTAGAATCTACAATTCTCAATTAGGTATGACCGAAAGTCACAACAGAACTCATCCACTTTTATGGTTAATCTTCCAGAGGGGGGAAAAACAAAGTGAGAGGGTGCAGGGAGCAGCACATAAAATTAACTGTGGCCACTGGCAGCATAAAGCATTCCCCATCCTGCTCCAAACGGCCTTGTGACCAGACACCACAGCTCCTGAACCTGGGGGTCCTGGGCTACAGGAGCTGACTCCGGGCTACCACTGCTCCTCCTCTGCTTGTACGGAGCCTGCAGCAGCAGAACGAAGCTGAGCAGGGACGCGGCAGAGGCCATTTACATCTCAGGAGCAATCTTCCCAGGGTGCAAAAGCAACGTGCACTAGCACTGAAAGTACTTTAAATGGCTTTTAAAAGAAAGGTGCCGTTAAAAGCAACCTGCCTTTCCTCTAAGACACCTCCAGAACTTTTAGTATTTTTAATCTTCTCTGTTTTGGCAGCTTACTGAGAAACATACTACTGCCAAGTATGCCCAGAGGTGGGGGTCCTCCTTTTCTTAATCTAAATACACCGTTACAAAACGTTCGAAAATGGCTGCCTCGGTTGTCAGAATATCAAATACAGTACTGATCATTTTTGTGCCTTTCCCCCTTTTCTCCCCCCTTACAACCCAATGTCAGTTTCTCACCTTCTTGTAGAGAGAGAAATGAATTGCTACTTTCGACACCTCTGCAACAATAGTGTAACTTCAAACTGGATTTCATAACCCGTAACTTTCTGAAGTTTCCTCTGTCTGATTTTTCATCTAAGATTGTGTTTTTTTATGAGAAAAAGGGCAGGCAGTGGAATAAAAGCTAACCACAGAAAGACGTTTGAGAATAAAGGTTTTTACTGCAGTTGCCATGAATTCTAACCTTAAGAAGTGGTGGATGGAACTGCAATGTTCCCATTTACAGAAATATCCAGCAAGCATCACAGGGAATAGATTGTAACAACAAAAAGCTCTTTTCGTCTGAGAATATTTTAACCACAGGAACTGAATCCAGCTCCAGGAAACAGACATGTATACTGGTAACGGTAATTTAAGGTGCCAAAAAACCCACAAGAAATGCAGAGATTTTTGTACCAAAAGCATTGCAAACGCTTGCAAATTTTAATCTGAAGAACAGAAGAAAACCTTGCATTTCTGCCATTCTAAGACAACTTGTGCAGTTATTGGTACAGTCCTGAGAAATCAAAAGTGCTTAGATTACTTTTTTTTGCAGGGTAACTACACAGCACTGCAAATGACAGCAATCAGGTGAGCTCTACAACTTCCATGCATTAGAAAATATAAGCATATATTGCTTTCATAAGTCTGGGCCTAAAGGCTTTGGGTAAGAATCCAGCACAAATCAGACTAATAACTATTTCATTAGTTCCAGCCCAACAATAAAAGTTCCCATAAGCAGAATGTCAATAAAGC
This sequence comes from Haliaeetus leucocephalus, assembly GCF_000737465.1. Classification (NCBI taxonomy): domain Eukaryota; kingdom Metazoa; phylum Chordata; class Aves; order Accipitriformes; family Accipitridae; genus Haliaeetus; species Haliaeetus leucocephalus. Next base: position 2,152,797 of record NW_010973062.1, on the reverse strand, counting down.
AAATAAACAAACCAACCCAGCAGGTAGATCTTTTGGTCCACCCCATACCTGGCACCGAGTAGGCTTTCAGGCTGGCCAGAACTAAGTTTTTAGGTTTTGTCTCAGGTGTTCTTTGGTGTGGGGGTTTTCTTTTCTTTTTTTTTTTTTTTTTCCTTTTTGGACACAGCCCAGCAGGGTTGCAGTCAAAACCACCAGTGCAGTTACATTTTTGAACATTTTGAATATAATCTAACATTGACTCAAAACTAGAAATCAGATCACAGCAAAGATTTCTGTTTGGGACAAGCTCATTTTAAACTAACTAGAAATGACAGCATGGTGCTAGCAAGTGTTGATTTATCTCCCTAAAAAAAGGAAAAAGGGAAAGAAAAACTCACCCTTGAAACCTACTCTTGTTCAAGGGTAGCAGAGAACTTAGACTATAAAATGGCTAATGCAGCTAACTGCAGATAGGCTACAACCAGAGAACTTGATTGTATGCAATAAATCCTGAATACAGAAATAAGACCAATCTTAATTCTTAAATTTCCTAGTAAATCATCCTCTCTTTTGAGAAGAAAACTATCAATAAAAATCTAAAAATCTAAATCTATACAGTAAGTCTAAATCTATACAGTAAGTCTAAATCTATACTTGATAGAAAAAACACAAACTTCTCTGTGGCATCTCTATGTGAAGTCAGTCAACCCCATTATTGAGGGAAACATCCAAGTTTCAGACCAAAAAACTTATTGCCAAAACTTTAATTTCAAAAACCTACATGACTGAATTGGAAACTTAAGCTGGAGACCTCAGTGAAGGAAAACTTGCATGTCTACAAGACAAATAATGAAATCTATTTCTCATTCTTCCTTCTTTGAAACATTTATTTTATCAGATTTGAATAGCCCCCACTAGTGAAACTGTCTCATCTTTAAATGCAAAAGACAAGCAGTTACACATAAAAGCAGAAACTCCCAAGTTGATCTGTAACTCTGGTTTGGATGGTAATGACAATTTGCTGTCTCTGTATTGTGACTGTTATCTGATATTCTAATTTGTGCTGCTATAGAGAATGTTTAAGAAACTGTGCCAACAGCTTATAAAAAATTAGTAGAGGTAATTCCTAACCAGTTTTTTTAAATGCCATTTTACAATAGAAAAATGTTTACCTGCTCTTCAGAAACCTCGGTAGGTGGAGGTGTGTCTTGTTCAGATGGGCGATGATCTTGATAATTCGCATTATGTCTATGACGTAAAGGAGGAAACAGTCTATTCCAGTTAATCATCCCACCCTGAAACCAGACACTGCTGTCAGTCTTTGCAAAAAGAACTACAGATATTTTTAAACAAAAAGATCATCCACCCCACATAATACGAAAGGCAAACGTTTGAGTAAAATAGTTTATTTTAAACAACAAAAACTGCTGCAATGTCTTATGAAGTAAAAATTGGGACTGGTTACTGCTTTACTAGTTATTAGAAGTAATGACTGTAAATTAAGGAAAAGTACTAACAGAAGGAGGAAAGGATGTTTCACGTCCATTGTGAAAGATTTGGTTTACAACAGTGCTAGATTTCTGAGGCTGAAGGATTGCTCTCTTTACTGATGGGGATTTGCCTGGCAAGAGATGGAACACTGGGTCCTGCAAGTGTTTTGCAAGACTGCTGCTGGAGTTAACCAGGGAAAAAGAGTGCAAGAAATAAGAGAGAGGAAAAAGCAAAAATGGATTCTCAGTGCATCAGCAAAACCACATCAGGAAACTCAGAAGCAGCCCAACCTTCAGGATACCTGTGATTTCCATGCAAGTCATTACTTCTGTGACACCAACACAACTATTACAGACACACAGACCACCTCACCTAACTTCCACCTATTAAATAACATTGCAAAATCTGGCCGTGTTCCAGTGCCAAAATATTTTGTAACTACAGAGTAATAATACAAATACACAGCAGTAACGTACGTATGGTGTAAATCACAGAACTGAAACTTTAACAACCAAGCTTCAAGTCTTGTAATAGTAAGACATTTAGAATATAAAGTACAAATACTAAAGTACAAGCTTTATAATTGTCCAGAAATAATTAATCCTCATTTTATTAGCTTAAACAAACTTTTTTTAAGGGATTTTGTGTCACACCAAAACCACAGGCCCTGCAAGCAGGGAAGAAGAGCAAACCACAAATCTCTCTTTTCTATACAATTTGTTAAAACACTTTTTGCAGTTTGCCTTGTCCTTTTCCTCCTCCCCTGCTCCCTCCGTTACTATGGAGAAGATCCCCCTCCCTTTCTGTATGTATAGGACAGGGACTTCCTTCCTCTAGTTGCTCTATTTTAGTTCTATAATGTCGTTTCTCAGAAGACCTTCCTCTTAAGAGGTTTTTCTTTTCTTTCTCAGCGAGGGCTCTTCCTGCCTTTATGTACCCCTAGAGCATTAAATGCTCTCTGCTCAATCAGATCAGCAGCAGCTAAACCTGCTCCTAGACCCCCCCCCCCCCAAAAAAAAAAGTTTATTTAGTTTTCTGGCCCTTTCCTTTGTTTTCTTCCTTTCTCTCCAGAGGAGACCCAATCAGCCCAGACACCACAGGGGGCAGTGCAATAGCACACTTAAAAAACATCTGGGGAGTCACGAGATTTGAAACACTGGCTTGTGAACTGTTCCAGTCCCTTATATAGTAGAGCACATTTTTCCCTGTGAAGATGTGCAATAGCTAGGAGTCATCACTAGTTTTCAAGACATAGTTTCCACTGTTCGTGATTTTGAATTTAAAAAATGATTATGTGTCTACATTTCTATTTAGCGTACTGCGTAAAACATTTGCTTAAAAGTCACGAGGTTTTAACCAAAGGATTCTGTATAAGCCTTGCGTTAGCCAAACAGCGTAGTGTAGTAAAAAGGAGAATTGGTTTGTAGGTTAAACCCAGAAAGGGATGTCAGACCTTCTACTGACACCATGGCACTACTCCGTGGTCTTAGAAAATCACATCCTGTACTTCCCCATCTATAATTTCCCTTAATTCAGAATTATGTTGAGTTTTAGTTCATTAACTTTGAATTTCTGAAAGTCTGCTAAGCTCTATAGTTCAGCAAGAACACTGCACTAATGCTGCTTTGCCTGTTTTCATTCTTTTGAAAAGACCTGAGGAAGAGAAAATAACGCTTCCACAGGTCATTCACATTAAATTGGTGAATTGAAAAATGCCAACAGGACTATGAGACGTTCCTTTGAAGCACCAGAAGTCATACAGATGTATGTGATGATGTAAATGATATATAAAATCTACAATAAATGTACTAATTTAGCAGTATCCCAGCGTATCTGAAGACTGAAATAAACGTACCTTTCCAGCTATGCCTTCAGCTTCAATACTGAGCTGCCTATTCCAGTTTGGTTTTGCATTGTCCCTGTCTTGCGCGCTTGTCACCTAACACTACAAAGAGACTTGTCTACTTCCTTAGCCTAAGCTTACAATGCATTTTAAATTAACATACGCAGAATTCATTGCTTTCAATAAAAAAAAGCAGATTCCTTACCAAGGTAACTTTGGTTTTGAAAGTTTACAGCAGAGACCTTGATAAACTACAGATGTGGACTGATGTATTCAGAAGAGTTCCACATGAAGACTGCGAACTCTTTCCCAGAAATAACAGACCAGAAAACTTAGATCAAAATACTTGTGAAAAATCTTTTTCAGTTGCCCTCAGAATATTTCAGTTACCTTTGGAAATTGCGACAAACATAACCCATCAGTTCTTAACTATAATGGTATATGAACACTTATGTTTAGGATTAATCCCAACATTATGGTCCACTTCTCATCTGTGTATTACTTTACAAACTGCACCAAAACCAGGCACATTAGGCTTCTTTATCTTGACTGCAAGAAAATTGTTTCCCCTCACAGACTTGCCTCTAATTACATGATAGACATGCACAAAGTCAGGCTCGAAAGAGCAGAGGTTCGGGGAACGGCAGCAGGAACTATGGGACTGGTACTGCGGCCAATCCCATAGAGTAAAGGTAAGGAAAAATTAGGAAGTGCAGCTAATGACTCAGATCCACAGAAGATGGAGATCAAGGCTATCGATTTCCAGTGTGGATGGTGACTGTGTAAAGACTTTCAGACAACTTTAACTATCACAGCAGAAATACATGAAGATCTGTGAAGTTTAATTTGACCCAAAGCAAACAGCAAAAAATATATCGCAAATTCCAGTTAAAAACTGTGCAGAAGGAGATTTCCAGACCAATACTCCTCCTTGCCTCACAGAAATGATTTTGCAGACGTCCCCTTCATAATTTTACAATAATTTCTCTGTTACAGTGGTTTTGACCATGCTAACACACTTACTCTGCGAGAAGTCAGGAAGATTTCACATGAAGATATCCAATCTGACGTATTTATTTAAGTGATGCTTCTAAACCACCTGAAAGTCCCTACTGGGGAATGAGCAAACAATATTTATGCATTGCACAATATACTTGAGCCCTGGCACCAGCACCCAACAGCACAGGTGAGCTCACACCCATCTCCTTACCCTCCACAGGAGCCTTGTCTCAGGTAACAGAGCTCTCCGGAGTGGTCCAAAACAGAGGAAGAAAAGGAGCTAATAATTAAGCAGTGAGAATGATCAAGGGTCCAGTATGTCAGCTCCTTTCCTGAGCAGCACCTTCAGTGAGAAGTGTCTGCCAGTCTAATCCCTTTAATGAAATCCAGGCAGTTCTTCTATGATGCTGGTTTGTCCACTTGTTATAAAAAAAAATTAAGTTTAATACTAAATGGTTTGGGGGCTGGGACTTAACATGACTCAGGAGTAGGTAAGGAGGATGCATTAAACCTCTTATATTCAGGGCCAGTTTCCACAACTGACAGACTCAGGCTATCTTGCACTGAGATTATCTCAGGCGACATTTTTCTTCGTCCTAAATCTTAGGTATCGGCAAGCAGCAAGCGCAGGTGCTGCTCCAAGAGGAAAGGGAATCTGAGAGCCAAGGGTGACAACAAGGCAAGCAGAGGCAGTGGCCTCACCGAAATGTGCTGTGTTCCCACAAGATCCAAGTGAGAAGAGCAAAGCAGGTCCAGTGACAGTAACCATGGTCAGCCAAAAGTCCAGACTGCCGGGCAGGTGTAGGATCAAGCCTAGAAGTCAAGTCAATGGGTCAGGAGCAGGGAGGGAGATAACACTGGTTGGCACATGTGTATCCACAAAGCTCAGCAAGGACCAAGGGCGAGGATCTGAACTTAAAAGCAACTCCCAGTCAAAGCGGGTGAGGCCCCAACAAGGCTTCTCCCAGGTATTTCTAACCATAGCTCCTTCTCGCACAAGTCTGCTCCGAGGCTGAAGAGCTGTACTGTACCAGAGCTGCCCTCAGCACAGGCAGCCAAACCCCTAGAGAGCCTGTTGGGGCACTCGGGGACACGACATAAACCAATGCCTTCCCCCAGTCAGTGCTCTGGACAGTAGTCACTTGTCACATTTTTGACACAAAGGTAAGATTTCTTGTTCATGTCAGCTTCCTTAGTCCAATTTTTCCATGTCCAATTGTGTGAATGTTGCAAGATTTACTATAGCAAAAGGAAATTTTTTTTTTGCATTTAATTCTCCACTGCTTTGTTTGTGCTGCAGGATGAGAGGCTCAAGGCGGCTTTCTCTGCTTATGGCATGAAAACAGCCCCAAGCTCACTGTAGTCAAGAGACTGAAGGTTCCCATCAATTTGCATGCACTGGTCCCAGTGCCTGCAGCGGGATGCTGTGAAGAACATCTAGTCTCCATTGCCAGCTGTCATACTTGTTTTCATGGTGTTAATCAGAAACTCTGTTTTGGAAGTCCTGACTGCTGCGCTACTAGAGAGAGACAAGCACTGAAAAATTCAGTCTACAGACTATCATTCATAAAAATACTTTGTACAAATTGGTGACTGGACCCTTATTTCTGTCTGCAACGTAGTCTTCCTCATGTCAGCAGGAAAAACACTTAACAAATAGACTGCTTCATTAATTATTTGACTACAAGGGTGTCGGACACACCTAAGAAAGGCCCCTATCAGCCCTTCCTCCTCCCTTACTCCTAGGTTGTAAATTTTTAACTAAAGAAAAATTCAGTTTCCTTTGGTTTAGCAGTGCAAAGACTGGGTTAATCGGTTGATTGTAAATTCTTTGTTACTGCCTGATAGGAGACAAACATACCAAGGAGACCATTTTATCGGTCTCTGATAAATCACTACTACAAGTGGATTAGGAGAACACTGGTGATGTTGGAATTTCTGTTACAGGAAGACAACAAACCGGTCCCAAGTTTAGATGACCAAAGAATGAGATTTAACAAAGGAATGGATTAAGGGAATGGGAAAATAGCAGCTCTTCATTGCAGAAAAGGTTGTAAGGAAATGCCACATTGATGACTTATTCTTGGACGGGTGCTGGGGCTTTACATACTGAAGTTGTGCCTTGTGAGGTCACATCCTTGATGTCTTTTTTTGTTTTGGGTTTTTTTTCTTCTTTTCTATTTTTTTTTTTTCTGGTGTCTGGGACAATACTGTTTACAAGTATCCTCCTTTCCAACAGAATAAGGAAGAGGTATCTAGAGCTAGCAAATATCTCCGTACAGCCTGCTAAAACGCCAGTTATGCCATGTCTTTTCATGTAATCTCCTTCCTCTCTTTTTGAAAAGCAGGTCTACCTGCTTCCCATATACATACCTGCCATGGCATATTTTGTAAAAGCACTTCTTATCCAAAGCTTGACAATTAAAAATGTTGTATTATGGACAATTAACAAATATGCAGTTAAGTAGCTGTCACATCTGCACATATTTTAATTAGACTAATTTCAAAAGAAATGAAATAACATGCTTTATAAAAGTGCTCTTGAAAGTGATGCATGTGGTTAAGATATTTTGATAACGTTATCTCATGTATATGGTTAATGCCAACTCGCCATCTGTTTGCACAAACAGGAAGCACCTCCTGATATCTGTCCTGTTCACCTTTTCTTAACATAACAACCGCAGCAAGAGAAAAAAAAAAGAAAAAAAAAAAAAAAAAGGAAATTGCTTTGCATTTCATCTTCTAAAGTAACATTTTTAAAATTTGCTACTCTGCATAAGAGCCATTACTTGGTACAGACATAAATATCGTCTTACTTCTTTCATATAAAGCTTCAATTTAAAAAATTTACTGAAAGCAAGAAACACTTATTTGCTTTTCAGACCTAAATTTTTCTACAAGTTATTGACTCCAAAGTACACATACTAATGATATAAACAAAGAAAAAGCATAGCCATGAATGACACAATGATACCTGCTGCCCTGAATACTGCGTAAGAAAGATCAATGGCAATGCTGAAATTTCCAGTAGACTTATTCAAATGTCTAGCCTGCTTTTTTCTGTGAGGACAAAACTCTTCTGGGTTTTTAGGTTGTTTTTTTTTTTAAATTTTTTTTTTTTACTTTAATAACTTCCTTCTTTTGAAGGAGAGTAGAAATGTAACAGTATTAGTGTTCTGAGCATCGTTCTTAATGATGGAAAGAATTTTTCACCAAGCACTACAGCAATTTCTAATGATATTCCAATTTCCTCTGGAAATTTATCCTACAGACAAGTCTCTTTAGCCAAGAGGCTCTGTCTCCAACTCTTAGTTGCTGCATCCTGAACTTTGATGCCTGCACTGTCCCAGAGGAGCTCACGTTTCACAGAAGTTCAGAAATCCACATGTGGTCTTTTCTGAAGCCTGATCAGCTATTTCCTTTGAAATCTAGGAGGAACACCTTAATCTGGCCTCTGAGGCTGCCTGAGAGACAATGGAAGGCATTTCAGCACAGGCACGATGCCTTCATAGCAGCAGAAGCCAGAAATGCCAACGGGGAGGCACATCTGCTCCCTGGAGGCGAGGTGGGAAGGGCTGCCTCTGCTACGGCATTCCAGCCAGATGCAGACAGCTGTGAACGCTTCCTCACGTACTTGTGCATGCCCAAGCTCTTGGCCCTGTAGACCACTGCTTGTCGCACACGACAGCAAGGGGTGCCACTGTCTGACTCAGACACACGACTGGCTGCCAATAAGTGAAGAGGTATGTAGGTACTCCCAAAACCCGGCGGTTAGCTCAGAACACTGCAAGAGTCAGACTACTCTGCATTTAACCTGTTGCAGTAAGGGTAAATACCTATTCTGTACCAAACTGTGCATCACAGTAACATTCACTTTTCATTACTGCTGTGATGCAGTAATTCAACCAGAAAGTGATGGATCACTACGGCAAGAAGAAAGAAAGATATTTCATATCAAGCAGAAGTTGAAAGATGGCATTTTTGAGAACGGATGTTATTCCTTTGTCCAACATCAGGGAAGTGTTGAGCAGAACTCTCAGACTTTGTTTGCAATAATAAATGAGGATTTGGATCTTCTCTAGACAGCAGAGACAGGTCTTCAACCACCTTTTCAAAATACTTCCTTTTCCAAACTTCCTGGCTTCCCTTGCTTGTGTTCTTCATCCAAACTGGGTTCTTGCTGGCACTGTGACATCACAGATATGGTCATGGCTACATCAGTTGAAAACATGCATTGCATCCATGTCACACTATTGGCAGTGGGCCTTGTCATTTTTTCCCACAGAAATGTCAGGTATATATTGAAAAGTAAGTTCCCATTATCAAAAATTAATCTTGTGGGTGAGTGCCTTGTGAGAGGTGAAGCTGTCGATCATAATCACCAGCTAAATTTTAAGGAATGACATGATTTGGAGCTGTTCATATGTTTGGCATTCAACACTTGCTGAGTGAGATAATCCGGAGGGGGGGTCCAGTGAGCCAAATGCTGATGGCAGGTCCACCAGCATGAACTTGCAGTCTGTACTTGAGGAAATAATGTTAGCTCTGTTTTAGACATTTTACACAAAACAAAGACAGTTCTAATCCTTACTACATGGCTCTTTGGATGTTGACTGGTGATTAGACAGATAAACCTTCATTCACCTCCTGTGCACAAACCTTTTCAAAGAGTAATAAGTAAAGGCTGAAAGAAAAGTGAGAAATCAGAGTTCCAAAATTGTTTTGATTTGACAAGCTGAGATAACAAACACTGGGCACAAAGAAAACTCAAACCCAAATTCTCCAACATACTAGCATGAACACATACCGGAATATATAAAGGGCTAGCCTATGATGACGTAGGGAAAAAACCAGATTAGCATCCCATTTTGGGATGTAAAGATTCAAGTTCTGTCTTAGGTTGCAAATAGGAGGGGCTTCCATTTGTTGACATCTCAAAGTCAACATACAAGGATGGCGTCATACTTGCAACACTGTTCCGCGAAACTTTTTTATCTGTTGTGCCTCTTAAAGGTAGTGCATTAATGAATGACTGGTGAAACCGGCCTGCAGTTGTTACGTGCTAATATCAGAGTTCTAATCAGAAAACCTGAATACTAAGATGGACCACTTACTATCTGAACTACATCCTTCTTGTTTACTACACGCTATGGAAGATGACACTAGGAAAAAGAAATGGCCCATCAAGACTCTCTCAGTGCAGACTGGAAGGACAACAGAAGCAGCCCTGGAATCCAATAACCAACCACCCTCAAACTGGATGCCTTATTTGCCCCATGTTCAAAGCCAGAAATGAAGTGACAGGTACAGCTAAAAAGAAACTTGCCTTCTGTAACCAGGAACTGGTCAGACAACAGAGAATTAAATACTCTGGAAATGCTTGGGGAGATTTGTACACCAGGAGGTTTTTTATGGGGAACTGCCTCAGGTTAAATTGTTAGAGGAAGAGAATACAGAACAATCACATAAGAGAATAAACATACTCTATTTCTCAAAAAATATTTCCTTTGAAATAAAACAATATTTTGCTTTGGGAAGCTGTCCAACCACTGTATCAACCACTGCTTCTCCAGGGAAATTGATTACAAATAAATCAAATTCAAAGGCTATAGCTCAAAAGCCCAGTCAGACAGAAAGAGAATTTCATAATTCCAGTCCAAGAAAAAAATGATAGTTCAAAGTGTGAGTGGTGTCCTACCGAGGAGTAGGAGTCAGAGATAGTTAGCCTTGTGACTGTGACAACTGGCTGTTAATGAGACACATTCAGCTTATTCTAGTGGTACTACTAGTGTCTGTCAGCTTGTGGAATTGCCAACTTCCATGAAAAAGACAGAAAAATAAAGTGGTAGTCTGTAGAGGAGAGAGTCATAAACTGTTCATTACCTGGATCATCACTCTGGAAATTCATCATTTTTAATTTCACACCTAGAATCCATGAAAAAAGTTATTCAGAAAAAGAAACCAGAAATATCTAAATAGCAGTGGGTTATCAACTGCTGCAAATCTTACTGAAGTGAAACATTAAAAAACCAGAGTTCACACATGCCAACATCAGCAGTACATGCAGTTTTTATACTCAACAACCTCTAATAGTAAAGCTCCCCTTTTGAAATAAAACCAGGATTATTCTCAACACAAAGAAAACATTATTAAACAATTACAGAGAATAATCAAGAAGAAAATGCCAGAAGAGTGCCAAAAAGCAAAGGATGAGTCAAAGACTCACTGAGGTCTGAATGAGAAGATACTGTTTTCTCTACAAAAATGGAAGCTGTCTGTGATTTGAAAAAAGGCTTGGGGTGTGTCCACTCGTATATTGGCATGCAGAGGAAGGGAAGAATGAAGGAATACTGAGTCTAAATTTAGCCACTATGATTACTGCTGCAGCATACATGCTTCATTCATGGGCTGAAATAAACCCATAAATCACTTATTAGTTAACAGAATTCTTTAAAAATATGATGTCAAATCTTGTACACACATCTCAGGAGTCTGAGCTCGATTAACTTTTTTATCCTATTGGTACCCTACGCATAGTTGTCTTTGAAGTTTATGGCAAGGTTGCTAGGGGCAGTTTCTATTCAATTATGTCACAAAATCCCAAAGTAGCCTTAGGTAACACAGACTAGTTGGAATGGAAGCCTAACTAGACAAAAAGACTGCGTAACACTTGGCTGAAAATCTCACCCGTTTATTTAGGTAAAGCAGTGTGGTAGATTCCCTCCAGGCAATGATGCGTACATCTGTGGAACAATACGAACAGGCTGCTTCCATCCAAAGTCCTGGCTGTAAGAGCAAGAGTTTATATGGAGCCAGCAATGTATAAAGGTTGCAGAAGGTCTTCAGGGTTCAAAATGTCTGTTTGAAGGTCTTGTTGTTGGTACTCAAACTTGTGAAGTTATTCAAGAAGACTTCATCAAAGTGGTATCTTAGTGCCAGTGGGAGAGTTAAAGAATATGCTCAGGTCTGGTTCTTACACTACTTTGATAAAGCAGAAATGGACTATCTGGGAGTATATTCACTGAGGGATTTTTTTCTACCATTGTGAATGAGGATAACATTCCTGAGGAGGAATTCTTGGTGCCAGGGAAGTCTTCACTCCATTAATCTATTTTTTCCCAAGGTCAGGAGTTTACCACTTCCATATAACCAGAAGGTAAACGAGTGATCGAGCCTCACAGTCCATAGTTGACAAAATGTGAAACTTGCACATTTCTCAGGATATGAGACTCCTCACAACAATAAAGCACTCAGTGTGCCTACCCACAGAGCATCCCTCCAGTGTCCCAGGAGAAAGACATCTAACAAATGAACAATTAGAGGAAGTCACATTGTTATAGAAGAAGTCTGGTCTTTGCAAGCAGTAGAATCTCATACAGAGATGCCGTGTGATATGAATCAAAGGAGAATCTGGCCTCACTGAAAAGTAATGGCAGCTGGAATAGAAGAACAAAAAGACAGGAGGCAAAAGACAAAATAAGCTTAAAGTGGACAATAGGGCAGAAAAGAGGTAGTGAAATGAAGATTTTCATATATGGCTGTAGGGTTATCACACAGTCTGAAGCAACCTGGTGAAGCTCTTTTCTGAGCCAAGAAATTTAAAAGAAACCAGTAAGCAGGGAACATGGTGTCTTCAACACGCTCCGCACGAATGAAGGAATAAATGCTCTGTGGATACAGAAAGCATTTTTACAAGGTGAAGGGACTGAGGTTCATACACTGCCCCCCCCCCGAATGGGCAGAGGGATGAGCGCTCACTCAAAGGAGAAGTGGTACTTAGCTGCCAACAGAAGGCGCTGACCACCTTTTCTGCAACTTTCCAGCACCTTCCACATATCTGTCTTTAGCGACAACAGTGTTGTCAATAGTACCTAGGCACAGACTCCTCCCTTATCTACTTATCTACTTGCAAAATATCTGCCAACCTCCCTCCAAGTTTCTCAATAGGAAGTGAAAGTCAAGTTGACTCCCTGCTGCCACACTGGTGCACACATGCAGCAGCTGCTTCCCTTTTCTCACGAGGGCTTTCATTTGGGTTACAGAAAAGATAAACTTTAAAAAAATGCTGGGAAATGAAAGAGGTCAAGAAATAGAAAAGTCAGGAGAGGAAGACCAAAACGTTCACTGATATTACAATATCGAAAGGATAAAATAGTGCCCAAAGACCTCAACTACATCTTGTCTGAACAAGAGAAAGGCAGGAGGCATCCAACCCTAAAATCCTACAAGCTTCATGATGCATCAGCAAATGATTACTGGTGGTGAGACACTATGGGAGAGAACTTTCCCCAAAATGAAGAAGGATTTTGTACAGGAGCAAACACAAAGTATGGGAAACAATGGAGATGAAGGGGAAGAGATGATGAAAATGTGAGAGGAAAACGGCATAGTGGGGAATGAAAATGGGAAAGTGATATGAAGGGCAAAAAGAGATCAGATAATGGGAAAAAAAGAAAAATAGGATAAATTATTTAAATTAGGAAACAGGATAGACAAAAGAGTGGGAAAGAAAAGAACTAAGACTCTAAAGTTTTAAAAGCAGTAACAAAATAGCAAGCTGGTGTTTTTTGAGGGAATGAATACATATGGTACACGTTTTATCCTACTGCCTCAAAAGGTGCAGGGAGGTGATGCTCAGTAATTCTCTATTTGTGACAAGTTCATAATTTCTCAAGATTTTCCAGGGAAGAAAAAAAAGAACAGAAAGTTTTCGATATGCACGGTACCATCTGTTTAACGGCTGTATCCACAGCAACTAGAAACCAAGACAAAAATCAGTCACCATGTAACCACACTCCCCCAAGAAACTAGCAACGTAAGATAATTTTTTCAGTTTCTAACAACATATTCAGACACAGTACCACTGAACATTTAAGGGCTAAAATGAGGTACATCAAGTAATGAAATTGGCGGTTTATGTTCAAATTCTACCCCATACTCAACCTACTCCTCGAGGTTATGGGTGTCTGACAACCCAGCACTCACATGCACAGCTCCATGCTTCAGGCTCCTCCAGACCAGAACACTGTAGCTAGAGAAAGACTGGGAAGGGTAAAGCTCAAAGAATTGCCAGTAAAGAAATTCTGGGATGGCTGGGGTTGGTTTTTTTTTGTTGTTGTTTTTTGTTTGTTTTGGGGTTTTTTTTGGTAGAAAGCATCCAAAGTGAATCTTGCTTTGGATAAAAGAGCTTAGTGAACAGCAGGAAAATAAAGATAAAATTATTTACATCCCAGTATCTTGGAGGTACAATAAAAGCAACTTATGAGAAAAGTTTTTTGCCCAGTTTCTTTCCCAGTTATGGTTTTTAAATTTTTTTTTTTAAACTCTTACTCTTTTTGTGTTGGCTTGCATAACTTGTCAGGCTCACGTTCTTCAGAATTTCTTGCAAAGACCTGAAGAATAAGCTTACTACAAAAAGCGTCTATGTAAGAAAGGGGCCTCCTTATGGCCAGAACACTTTCCCATGCTATACGGACAATGGAGCACCATTAAAACCACCTATCACGTTCTTGTGGTCTCCTTCCATAATGCTACCAATATACAGGGAAACTTCATTGTCTCTTTTCTCAAGCAGATGAACTGAAGAGCAAAGGAGTAGGAGGAATGAGCAGAGCACCTTCTCAAGCAGCAGCTAAACAAAATTGTTGCACTATGGCGTACAGAGGAAAGTTAAAGTTCACTTCCCTCACCAAACAAAACGTAAAGCAGAGGAGAAAATGTTAGTTTATCTCACTTATGGCACATTACCTACAGATAGCGTATTGGGACTCCACAAATCTGCACAATGTTCTCTGAGAATATAATTCAAGGCCATACTTGATGACTGATATACACTTTGCAGCTTTTATTATTTTCAGTTTCACAAAGAAAACCTCCCTAAGAAACTGATCTGGATTCTTTATCAGCTTGACTCCCACTGGTAAAATTATCATCTAAATTCCATCTGTAACGTGATCTGTTCAACTCCACTGTGTTCAAATTATACCTTTCCAAGCCTCTGAAAGCAAAAGAATTGCCCAAGTACAGCAATCCAGAAAATGGTTTTCAATTTTTAAAATATTATTTTGAGATTAAAATTAGCCTGCTTTTCATTTTTACCACTTCATCTCAACATTTGTGAATGATGCTTTTCATGATTTAGTTGATGGCCAGTAAATTCTGTGACTGAGTCATTAAAAAAAAGGCTAGTTAAAAGCTTTCATGACACAACTTTTCTGAAGAGCCTCTCTGAAACATTCATACATTGATCCCAATGCCTTCCGATCACTGGTTTCACAGATCAGCACTATCAGTTAACTAAATGCTGCACTCAAGTTAAATGCCAAACATGCAGGTTGTTACTTGAAAGTGTTTCGGCAACTTGTAAAAGGAAGCATCTTACTGATGTTCAAACAATGTTCATTTATTTTATTTAAACCTCTCCACCTTTTTAAAGAAGTCTATTTGAAGTCAAACATGAAAAGACATTTTTCCACTTTCATTGTTCATAGTCTAAGGAAAAGAGAAGATGAGAAGATGTTATCAACTCTTCTTTTATCATTTACTGTTCTGAACTTATTTACCACATTTTGCAGTTAAAGATATATTATATAAAGATAGTCCTTCATAACTGGAAATGGCTTCTTCCTCCCATATGAAGAAACTTGGCTGCACTCCTCCCAGCAGCTTGTAGCCCAACAGACACTTTTAATGCATTTTCTATTACAATGGCAATGTTCAAGAATTGAGTCATTTCTAGTTCAGTTCTTATGCTAAAACTGATTAATGTTCTAATGGGAATTGAGAAAAGTAGATCAGGATCTTTCCACCCAAGGAACAATTTCATCAGACTGAAACATTAAGAAATTAAGGAAAACAAAACTATGTTATCAGGGACTGGAAACAAAGATTCATACCCCAGTTGTTGGCCAAAGCTTTATGCCATCACACCTCTGATTCTGGCAACCTATTAATGGTAACATAGCTATACCTACTTGCACTACACTACCTCGAATACAAAGAGAACTTGTGTATTAGTACAGAGCTGTGTTTCAGACAGAGGAAACTCAGTAAAGACCTCAAATTGCTAGGCTGTGATTAAATTATGAGCAATATACATTCACATAGAGCAATGCAAGGCCTATGTTGTCCGCTAGGTTTGATAAGAGTAGTAACACATACATCTAAGATACAGGAAAAAGTGAACTGAGACATCATCTGCCTTGTTTTACTCCCATAAAACACCAAGTATGTGAATATCTGCATTTGCTGGTTTGACTAAAACAGAGAAAATAAAAAGCCTCTGCTATTCTATTCAATAAGGAAATAAAACAAGAGCGTTAAACATGGCATTATTACATTATTCAAAGTACATCTGCAAACAAAGGAGTTACACAGACAATTTTCAATCTCTCTGAAAAGGATGCTAACAATACAAATACTGCGAAGAGTCAGGAGAATTATGACTTCCTAACTTTCCACAATGGCTCTTACTAAAGATCACCAAGAGGCAATCACTTCACCTTTCAGCCTCATTTTTGGTGAAAGAATGCCAGAAGTACCGATATCCTTACAGGATTGCCTGACATTCTGCTTACACTTTGTGAAGCAGTTTTAACATATAAAGCTATATAAAACACTTAAATGCCTATTAGCAGTACAACAGTTTATGAAAAACTGATGGAGAAGAATAAAGAAATACATTCTTTTAAAGAAACAGGAACCACAAAGGATACATGAACCGAACATGTATTTTTCCCATAACTTAACGTAATCCTTACAGAACATATATGAATACCTGCTGCTGCCTTTGCCGCCTCATTTGGGCAACCTGAGACATCATGATCTGACGATCCAGTAGCTCCATTCTCTGCTGCCTCTGGATGTCAACTGTTGCTCCCATTCCCACTCGAACTTCATTCATTGGTTCCGCAGATGAGAAGATTGGTTCAAGAGTCCAAGAAAATATCTTTGCTACCCAGCTGGGCACACAAAGAATTCGATGAACTTTTAATATACTGCTATTGTAGCAAATACCAGAAACCTAAAACCAAAAATGAAATGTTAAAAAAAAAAAAACAAAACAAAACAACCAAAAAACTTAAATACATCAAATATACTTTGTATTTAGCTGCAGATAGCAGTTGGTCTTTCTGTTTTTTGAAGCACTTTTTAATTATACTTACCCAGAGTTCTCAGACAAGAATCAGAGAAATGATAGGGGATTTCTTTACCTCCAACTTCCCCACAACTACAGACTGTTACTTTCTTAACTTTGTGTACTGCATTTCCTATGACTCAGAAAGCTTCTTGGAGTTTTTTGTTTCCGAATCTGAGCCCAAACCAAGAGACCCTTTCTCAAACAGGTCAAATTCAAACAAAATTTTCATTTCTAGTACAGGAACTGGTCAGGGTATGCTGCATGCTGACCTAAGAAGATTAAGGCTGCCCTTGAGGATGCTGAAGCATTGTAAACACTCCCTAGAAAAACAACCCCCCTTAAGGATTCTGCCCCCACCACCCAAGTCTCTCCTTCCCATAAAAACAAAAGCAAAACTGCTGATTTGAAGTTAAATCTAAGAGTATGCACAGACTTATTCCAAAAGGATCTTCTAGGAGAAAAAAAACCAAACAAAGGTTCAAAAACCAGTTCATTAAAAACTGTGATATTGAAAAAGCCAGTTTTTGTGATGCCTTTCTCCCACCTATAAGAAAAACACCTATTCCCTGCGTTCACACTCATGCTTGCCTTGGGGCTTGATTTCATTTCAGATTCAGGAGGAGCAACAGAAATCCATGTGCCCCATACATAAATGATCTACAGTAATCACTCAGCCATCATTTTAAATCCCATCACGAACCCCTAGCATTTGAGCCCAAAGCAGTCCAGCAGAAAGGCCAAAGTTCTTGCACAAACTCAGAGTCTGCATTCTGCTTTATGCCATGTTTCTGTATTTGTGACTATTTACTGTCTGTTATGCCACAAGAATTATGCTATGACAACAGTGTGAAACGAACCGGAAGAGATACGAACACCCAAAAAATCCGTAAACATACCCAAACAATCCAATTATGCTAGAAGCAATGTAGAAACTCCACACCTGAGCTATTTAACTGGGGTTATTTATTTTATCTCACTGACATTTGTATATACATACCAAATGAATTGCTGCACATGCAAAGACAGACAGTATACAAAAATGCAACATTCTTTGGGAGGGGGATATTTTTCAGATTATTTACAAGGTTATTGGTAATTATGCAGTGAGATAATGAGACATAACAAAAATACATTCTGCTTTGGGAAACACTGATTTTCCTTTTATTTTACTTTCATTTTATGACTGCTCTCAGGGTTGGACATAACACCAAACACAGGCTACCATTCTAAAATGAGAAAGAACAGTTTTAAACCACCCTTAATCCCTTCAACCTTTTTGTGCTACGAGGAAGGAGGTAAATGGGATGGGCTAAGAGGAAGGCCATAATCTCTGGCATCATAGTGAAGGCTGCCTTTAACGAAAATTTTCTGTACTCAAAGAAAGGTCCTGACTGGACTCCAGGAATGACAGGGTGCTGGAACAGAAGCTTCTTCATGACCTCAGAAATTCTCTCCTCAGCTCTAGTGAAACTGTTCCAGATGGCTGTAAGCCCACGACCAAAACTTGTGCACATGAACTGGAAACTAAGATAGAACTATAATCGCCAAAGAGTAAGTGGAGGAAAATTCGTACCACTTCTGCAACTCATCTACTTTTGCTATGTAGTGCTTGAGGTATCTACCTAGCAAGAAGGTCCCTCAGAAGCTAACCACCTGGTCCCAAGACAGTTACGTAGATAGGCTCAAGAAAACCTAGATTACAGGGCTACCAGGAAGGTTACTTTTTTGGGAGCAAGAATTACTGAACCAGGTTGCAAATATTACACACACATTTAATCTGATGATTTCTTAGATGCAAAATGCATAAGCAGCATTAGAACCTACAAATTATCTTCCTTCCTCCCACCTTGTGTCATCAGGCTATGGAGCCAGGCCTCTTCTTTGGTCCCAGGGATTCTGCACTCCTGGTTGCACAGGGGTAACCAGGCAGGGAAAGCGCTCCCGCTCAAAATACTTTGTCCAACATCACAACAGCATTCCCTCATGTCTTCCAAATGTCCCTCCCAGATACTGATCTCTCCCTGCTCACTCTTATCACCTCCTTTGTTAAGGTCTAATGTTTTCAGGGCACCCTAAATCTTGAACGGGTTCAAAAAGTCACAGGAACAAAACACAGCAAGCAGTGATAGGAAAATCTACATCTCCCTGAATGTATGACAAATCTTGACACGTGTCTGAACACATTAACCACAAACAGAATCATTTTCTTATCAACTCGAGATAGAAAATACAGCAAAGAGATAGCAGCAGCATGTTTTTAGTCTCAGAACTTTGGGACTTGTTTGTCTCAAAAGGGAAAATGTACTGCAAGCAACAATTAGTAGCTGCATCAGTAAAAGCATTCTCATATTTTTCTAAGTGGAGATGGCTAACCATAGAATCATTGAATCTTTTAGGTTGGAAAAGACCCTTAAGATCAAGTCCAACCTTTAACCGAACACTGCCAAGTCCGCCACTAAACCATGTTGCTAAGCTCCACGTCTACACATCTTTTAAATATCTCCATGGATGGTGACTCAACCACTTCCCTGGGCAGCCTGTTGCAATGCTTGATAACCCTTTCAGTGAAGAAATTTTTCCTAATATCTAATCTAAACATCCCCTGGTGCAACCTGAGGCTGTTTCCTCTTGTCCTATTTGGGAAAAGAGACCAACAACCACCTCAATATGCTCTCCTTCCAGGTAGTTTTAGAGAGCAAGTCATTCCAGAGCATTTCGTCAGAAGAAAAGGCTTTGTAAGGCTAAAAGATTATGGATGCCGCTAAAATGGAGAATGGCACTTAGCACTGTGTGTGAGACTCACATGCATGGCTCCTACCTGCCTTCCTAGCTTTACTGAGCTCATTGGAGTAGCGTGCCTGGTCTACAGCCAATGCACCAGTTCCAGTGGGCTGTCTTCTCTCTCCTTGCTCCTCACCAGCAGAGTAGTGTCTTGGCCCCTCCTTGTCCTGCCTTGGACAGAAATTCATTGCATAACCCAAACGTGTAGACTTCTGTGCTCACAAAGCAGGAAGTCAAGAAGTTTGGCAATATAAAGTTCACAGTAAAATCTAAAATAAAAAGCACCTGGTGAACGAACAAGACAAAAATGTGTGGGACTAGCAGAAGAGAAGTACATCTTCTGCATCTAGTTGCCAAGAAACTTACTGTGGACCAGTAATTGTTCAGAGCAATCGTGTGAGACTGCAATTCTTCACAACTATAAACAGATGGAAGGACAGACTCAGCAGTGAACAGCACCAAGTATACACTGGCAATCCACCTTGTTACCTGCACATCTGTTAGGATTTCAGTGCCACTCCCCTTCCTCGCTCCCTGATTTACTACTCCAATTATAAAGCTATTAGATGGAAGTATAAGACACTTTAAAGGCTGTGCTCAGTTTTATCAAATTTTCAGGAAGTTTCATCTGGTGAGGAAGAGATAGCTATTTGCATATTTCCAATAAACCCAGAATCGAGACATTTGTAGTTAAAACAGGTCTTGTGATTCAGTCTGGTTTAGCGTCATACACTCATCTTAATGTCAAGTATTTCCAGAGTACTTCCTCTTTAGCTGGTTCATATGCAGAACTTGATATATATAATTAACCCCCCCCCCAAGCTTTGGCAAAGTATAATGTAACTTTTTACACCATTTCTGTTACAGACATGTAGTGAATTTCTAGTGTTTAAGAAAGTAAGCCAACTTTGTTTATTCAATGAGGATAAGATGATCTCATTATATCCCAACTCCAGCACTGTACATCAGATTAAAGGTCTATTTCCCCAAACAGATGAGTCTCCACAGTATTTTAGGCTCTAAAAAGTCACCACAGAAAGACACTGCAGTTAAGTTCACATTGTTAGAATGGAGAATTTTTGGCTGGCAACATAAAACACATCTTAGTTGTTTTCTGTTAGTCACACCACCATAACCTATAACCTCATCCACCATATCGTATGAGGCACAATGCTAAGCAGAGGAAATGGAGTTTGCTGGAAATTGGGTAGCATGCTGCAGTAAAAAGTGTGCTTACATTTTTTCAGTTTCTTAAATCATGGCTTAGCACTACTGGTCCTTCACATGAAGTTCCCTAACCTCTTCCCGCCCCTGTATAAAGCCCAACTTCCCCTCCCCTTCCCTCATGTCCCTCCAAAGTTGTACACTTTTTAGAAAAAGGAAGTAGCTGTAGTTTCTCTTTTACATTAGGTAAACCGAACAGGGAACCTCTCCAAATATTTTACACGACAGACATGTATGCTCCACTACTGACTGAGATATTTAAAATCATTGTACTTGATTAACACTAAAAAAGGAAATCAAATGAAAAAAACAGTAGGCAGATTGGTGTAGAAAATGAAGTTGAAAATTATTTTGCCTAATGGTTAGAAATTGACAGCAAATACTCATTATTTTGTTCTGAATAGTTTAAATATAGTCATCATATGTATTCAAGACTTTGCTATTTTTAGATATCAACAAATTGAAAGCAAATAGCAGTATTCTTCAGGTGAAGTGACATTTTTATACCCATTTTATCTGCTTTATCTTTAGTACGTTCTGAATTCTAAGCTAGAATCAAAACAAGGGGTTAAAGTTTGTGTCAAGATTCTGTATTTACCTTGATTAGAGAAACACATTTATCAAACCAAGAGAGATGGTGCTAAAATCACCCAACAAATAAAACCACTACACATGTATTTTCAACTTGTAGTTATAACCTGCAATGTAATTGTAACACAACAGATTATTTTGTTTGGTTTTTTTCTGCAGAAATAGTTAGTAAGAGTATAAACAGCTTTTTGCAACAGTTAGCTTGACAGAAAAAAAATTATAATAATAATAAACTAATTCTCTTCAATTTCCTTCCCAGTTGACTGGGCTCATAAGTTTCCCAGATACCCTGAATTTTTTTTTCTTCAGAGTCCATCAATGCTATCTTCATTGGTCAGGTGCAGTCATTATCAGATCTCAATCATTCTTTGTTTATGTGCAAGCATGGCTGTACTGCTATTTCAGCACAGTACATCTATTCCTAACTTGTACTTGTGACCTAAGGACAGGTTCCCTTGGGCTTCTGCTAAAGTTCTGCAGGTGATCGTCATCATATTGTTAACCAAACCTCTTTACATAAAAGACATAGGAAAACTAGGGAAAATGTGAGCCCTCTCCGGAATGAAACAGGAGACCTGGTTACTCAGGAAATGGAGAAGGTTGAGGTACTCAATGACTTTTTTGCCTCAGTCTTCGCCAGCAAGTGCTCCAGCCGCACCGCCCAAGTCGCAGAATGCAAAGGCAGGGATTGGGAGAATGAAGAACCACCCACTGTAGGAGAAGATCACGTTCAAGACCGTTTAAGGAACCTGAAGGTGCACAAGTCCATGGGACCTGATGAGATGCATCAGTGGGTCCGGAGGGAACTGGTGTATGAAGTGGCTAAGCCACTCACCATCGTATTTGAGAAGTTGTGGCAGTCTGGGGAAGTTCCCGCTGACTGGAAAAGGGGAAACATAACCCCCATTTTTAAAAAGGGAAAAAAGGAAAATCCAGGGAACTACAGGCCAGTCAGTTTCACCTCTGTGCCTGGCAAGATCATGGAGCAGATCCTCCTGGGAACTATGCTAAGGCACATGGAAAAGAAGGAGGTCATTGGTGACAGCCAGCATGGCTTCACTAAGGGCAAATCATGTCTGACAAATTTGGTGGCCTTCTAGGAAGGGGTTACAGCATTGGTGGATAAGGTAAGAGCAACTGACATCATCTACCTCGACTTGTGCAAATCATTGGACACTGCCCCACACAACATCCTTGTCTCTAAATTGGAGAGACATGGATATGACAGGTGGACTGCTCAGTGGATAAGGAATCGGCTGGATGGTCACACTCAAAGGGTTGCAGTCATCAGCTCGATGTCCGAGTGGAGAGCAGTGACGAGTGGCGTTCCTCAGGGGTCGGTATTGGGACCAGTGCTCCTTAACGTCTTTGTCAGCAACATGGACAGTGGGATTGAGCGCACCCTCAGCGAGTTTGCTGGAAACACCAAGCTGTGTAGTGCGGTTGACACGCTGGAAAAAAGGGATGCCATCCAGAGGGACCTTGATAGGCTTGAGAGGTGGGCCCATGCAAACCTCCTGAAGTTCAACAAGGCCAACTGCAAGGTCCTGCACATGGGTCGGGGCAATCCCAAGCACAAATACAGGCTGAGCAGAGAATGGATTGAGAGCAGCCCTGAGAAGAAGGACTTGGGGGTGCTGGTTGATGAAAAACTCAACATGACCTGGCAATGTGCGTTTGCAGCCCAGGAAGCCAACTGTATCCTGGGCTGCAGCAAAAGAAGCATGATCAGCAGGTCAAGGAAGGTGATTCTTCCCCTTTACTCCACTCTTGTGAGACCCCACCTGGAGTACTGCGTTCAGCTCTGGGGCCCCCAACATGAGAAGGACATAGACCTGTTGGAGTGAGTCCAGAGGAGGGCCACAAAGATGATCAGAGGGCTGGAGCACCTCTCCTATGAAGACAGGCTGAGTGAGTTCAGGTTGTTCAGCCCGGAGGCTCTGGGGAGACTTTATAGCAGCATTCCAGCACCTAAAGGGGTCCGACAAGAAAGCCAGAGAGGGACTTTTTACAAGGGCATGTAGTGATAGGACAAGGGGTAATGGCTTTAAACTGAAAGAGAGTAGATTTAGATTAGATATAAGGAAGAAATTCTTCACTGTGAGGGTGGTGAGGCACTGGAACAGGTTGCCCAGAGAGGTGGTAGATGCCCCATCCCTGGAAGTGTTCAAGGCCATGGATGGGGCTCTGAGCAACCCGGTCTAGTGGAAGGTGTCCCTGCCCATGGCAGGGGGCTTAGAACTAGATGATCTTTAAGGTCCTTTCCAACCCAAACCATTCTATGATTCTACGATCATGACTGGATTTATCTACCTCATCACAGACATCTGCAATTTAAAAGCCTACTTATGAGCTGGTTGTTTGAAGTTGGTTTCATAGTCAACAGAGAGAAACGGGCACCATTAAGATGTGACTCATCCTATAGCAAATGTCTCCAAAGTACGCACACAGCTGAATTACTCTCTCAGATTCCCTCTCTAAACAATGGTAACATTGCAGCCATGATGGAGTACACGTACAGGCTAGAAAAGCTTGATAGAAGCAATCTACCTCTTGTTGAACTAGTTGGCACAATTGACCAAGTAGACCAGATTTGGGGCACACAAACTCTTCCTCAGATCTGAGAGAGAAGCTGAGAAGTTATAAGTGAAATACAAACTGAAAACTAAAATCCATTTTTCTACAGGATCTCAGAAGCCGTGGATATAAAAGAGAAAATATCTTATGACACATTATTACCTTCTCCCCTCCTTTCCCAATATTTTCTCCTTCTTCCAGAATTGGAAATATCTGCATCTCCCTCCTCCCCAAACAATTACAACCTCACTTCCACACTAACATCCCCTGTATGCCAGGCGCATCAACTACTTTTTTTTTCAGATGCATTAACTGATGCAGGAGTAAGTATTGTCAGCTTAGTCAGCTGTCATGTGTTTACACGTAGCAAGTTGTCTAAGCTCCCACCACAGAGGAAATTAAGTCAATAGAGTCAGTATAACGTAGAGACACTCATCTCAAATTAAGTCACCAACAGTCACTCAACTGAATATTGACCACTGCCCACATGCAGATACCTCATGTTAGTTTTGGGTGGTATTCAGCACATCTGTTAGCTTACATACGGATATCTGCACCTGTCCTAAAGTGAGGAGACAAAGAGACAATGCTTCTTTTTCATTTCCTAATCTCTGTTATTCTATTGCTTTTCCATTTCTTATTTCAGGCTATGCACTTCACAACTTATATGCTGAGCTTCCTGAACTGCATTGTCAGCAAGCAGGTTGAGGGAAGTGATCCTTCCTCTTGTCTCAGCACCAGCGAGGCTGCACCTGGAGTACTGTGCCCAGTTCTGCACTCCCCAGCACAGGAAAGACATGGACTTGCTGGAGCAAGTCCAGCGCAGGGCCACAAAGATGATCAAGGGACTGGAGCATCCCTCACATGACGAGAGGCTAAGAGAAGTGGGACTGTGGCCTGCAGAAGGGAAGGCTCAGGGGGATTTTATCGAAGTATATAAATGCCTGAAGGGGTAGAATGAAGAGGAGGGAGCAGGCTTTTCTCAGTGATGCCCAGTGACAGGAGCAGAGGCAACGGGCACAAACTGAAACACAGGAGGTTCCCTCTGAAAAATCAGGAAACACTTTGTCACTGTGAGGGTGACCGAGCACCGGCACAGGTTGCCCAGGGAGGTGGTAAAGTCTCCATCCTCAGAGATATTCAAAAGCTGTCTGGTCATGGTCCTGGGCAACCAGTTCTGGGTGGCCCTGCCTGAGCAGGGGGGTTGGAGAGATGTCAGCCTCAGTGATTCTGTGACCCATCTTAATACTTGGGTCTTTGGTGGGCAGTTCTATCAGCGAAGGGGAATCACATCAGTTACACATAAAATACATGTTTTTATTTAGGAAAGTACTTAAGCATAGGCAGAATTTTTAGTAAGTGAGTAGTCTCACTGATATTAGCAATACTACTGATACATATATTGTAAAACCAATGTCAAATATTCAGAAATCACAACTCAAGTTCCAAAAAGTCACTAGCAAGATTGTCTTAAAATCATAAGGGTTTAAAAAACAACCAACTAACCAACCCCCCCCTCCCCCCCCAAAACTTTCCTTCATGATTTCTAAGCCTTAGGGACATTCTTTTGGATTCTGAAGTGGTAGTTTACACAAAGGTTAAAAGCTTATTTTACTACTATAAAAGCTGACATTCCCAAAAAATCTTTTGACTCCTTGAGCTAGGACTTCAAGAAACACTGACAAGAAAAAGAAGAAAAAGAAAAGAAATCAAAAGCTTTGGTAACACTTTCTGCATCTTTACAAACTTTCCTGAAAAAGAGCTGTAGTTATCCATATAATCCAAAAAAGACCCTGTAGTACTGGTGCTTTAATTTTGAGTATCAGGTCTTGAAATTTTATCCTGGTCAATTTTTTTTTTTTTTTGCATCTTTTATATAGCAACTATTAACGCTATTATGAGTGCACTAGATTTTACTTTACACAAAAACAATATTCAAAACAGTAACACATCATTTAATTATTTCTTAATTTTCATAATTCTAGTAAGTTTTGCCTTCACTATAGCTTTTCATAAATTCTAAATTTAAAAGAATGAATTAAAAACATGATTTCGGTTATTGAAAATAATTAACTTTTATCTGTCCTGAACTCCAATTCAAATATTGCTTGGCTATAAATCAACAGCATAAAAAACAATTAATGCATAACTTTCATACATTTTTTTAGATTATCCAAACTCAATCCTATTAGACTGACTCTCTTCTGTGTCACCAAAGGAATACCATAAGACATTTAACTAGATATAAGTAGACTTACCTGAATCCCCATTTATATTTATACAATTACAAAGAATTCAAAGCATATCAGACTTTGACATTGACTAAAGATCTACATAAGACTAAATGTAGATGACTGGAGGATGTCCAGACTAACCGAAGGATGAAGAAGGACACATAGCAGGACATGAATGTGGAGGTAACTGCATACTACATTATCAGGTTCTGATCAAAGATTCTCTTCGAGAAAGTCAGCACGTATTCAATACTAATTTTAAGTATGTAGAAGGGATGATATTTTAAGTGTCAATACTGCACTGTGTGTGTGTGTGGTAATACAAATGCTTCTGCATACCCTTCAAAACTTTTTTTTAAAACAACAAAAAGAATTCAGTAAGGATTGTTCAAAATCACTCAAGAAAGATGTGGAAGAAGAATAATAACAACAAGAAAAATCAATGAGTCTTAGGTCTGATCAGATATTAACTACATAATGTTACTTTTAAGACAAGAACTAAAAAAATGAAAGTCTGGTTTAAATATTTTGCTTCCCAGCCAAACACATCTTATCCTGTAAATGCCGATCCTAAAGAATAGGAACTCACTATAGAAAAATACCTCAGCTGAATGAATAAGAGAAAGGGTGAATGAAGTTCTTAAGAAACAGAACTCAAAACAATCCCAAGTATGCTTGGGAGCATTTAACAACAGATACCTGTAGTCTGTGTAAAACCAAGTCAGCAATTTCAAAGAAATATGAATAAGAACTAAAGCATTCAAAAATCAGAACTGAAATTAAAACCAAGCACTCAACACTGTCTGAACTTTCTATCTTAACCTTAAGCCTTTAAAGTACATGTTCTAAATTACAGATTCTCTACAGTTTTCCAATATCTGAAGTATAAGAAGTGCAACTTTTCATACAATCTGAGAAAAGTAAATCACAGAGTAGTACAGAAACAATGCAGAAAGCTGTTGTATTTGGCTTAGTGAAATCTGCAAAGTAAACAGGGTTTTAGAAACTTCAGCATTTGTAAGGTTAAGACAATTTCGATTTCCTAAGGTTTGAACTGAACTTTACACAAATTCAAGGCAGCTCACAGAAGATTTGGGGTATTCCAGATTTCGAACTTTGTGCAACAGAGGTCACCTTGCAAACAAATAAACAAATGACACTAGGTAAGAAGAAAGAGGCTACAACACTAAAATCACAGAAAGGGTCTAAAAGATACCTTTCCCCTATGAAATATAGCCCTAGCTACAAGGTTAGCAGAAACCCTGGCATGTGATCTGTATGACAACAACGTTATACTAATGAGTGGAGGGAACTGCATGTCCCAGTGGGCATCTCTCATCTGCTGGTACCAACCTGAGCTTACTTCTTAAAGCAGGTATGGTGTAGCTATGATTGAGCAAGCCTTGACATGCCCCTCAAATTTCAATCCTGCAAGAGTATAGCAAAGAGAGATGTAAGCTGAGAACCCAAGAGAGTTTGGGGGGGGGGGAAGAGGAGAGAAGATGGGTTGATATGTATGTGTCCAATGAAACACTCAAGTGGATACCATTTTCTAAGGTGTTTTAACTGTTTTAAAGAAAAAAAATAGTAGGGAAACTGCTTCTGGCCTTCACTAAACTGAGTGATATGCATTACATGGAAGCACTTCTGTAAACAACTGTTGAAAGAATTTCTGGCTTAAAAGTCAAATGCAAATAGGCTGTATGACTTTCATGATACATCTGCAACTCTAATATGAAGTTTCCTAATTTTATGACATAAAAAACACCCTATCATAAGAAACAAATCTGGACTGTATGTACCAAGTATGGTATATTCCTGGCAAAACAAATCACAAGAAACTAAATTAGTCTCATAAATCATAAGAATAACAACACTACAGATTACTAATTACATCAGATTTGTGAATTTGTTTACAGTCTACTTTTTAAATTCTCCCCTTTGTAAAAAAGCATCATGTATTTAAACAGCATGTTTTACAACACAGCAGCAACTGAAATTACCAGGCCCATACTGACATAACAAAAGAATGGTAATTGAGAGGTACTCCACTTTCATCTGGAGAGTAAAGAAGCTGCCTTTAAGAGTGTATTCCCATGTTGATTCAAAATTAGAGAACTAGGAAGATATACCTCATGGCAAAGACAGACACAGTAGACCTTTTGTATTCCAATAACAAAACACATGCTGTCATCTCTGTAACTGAGAACGATCCAGCATCAAACTACAAATTGTCTAAAATTCCCTATCACCAGGCACGTTACATCAATGCCTACCTGCATACATGAGACTCATACACACACGCAAACACATTTCCGTAATGATGGCATGGCTCAAAACCACTGAAAACAAGAATTCAAGGCAGTACAGTTCCCAGTTGCTCTACGCCCTGCCTGGAATTTACAGGGAAGTCTTAACACCATTAGATGAACAGCAAGGATGAACACAGAAATCAATCTCCAGTGCCACATCTTGTACCTGGAAAGTCAGATCCCATTTAGTCTAAGAGTGTTCATCACATGTCAAAATATAAATTGTGAGAATTTAAATTAACGTTAACCGGGAACATGGTGGAGAAAGTGGAAACTGACAACAATTCAGAAATTGTGCCAGCACCATCCATTTTAATACTCCACGTCAGCAGAAGTGCAACAAAAGCTAAATTGCAGAACAGCTTCATGTACAGTCATATGGGGGGTCTAAGTGATCATTAGAGCTAACAATACAGACAGTGAAGTCTCTAACAGTCAATGAACTAGTGACTAAGTATCACACCTAGCTGACTTGGTGTTCATGCATTTACTCAGCCGTTTTGTACAAATACATGAAAATTTGATTCAACAAAGATATAATATGTTAGAAAACATCAAGAGCAGTAAGAATTACAAAAATACATAGGCTGTTGAAATGTCTTATCATTGATTTGACAACCTACGTATTTCTGTAATTGTACGTATACATATGGTATCAAGTATCTACACTTGCAGTGCTAAAAGGTACCTTTGTAGTGTTTCATATCCCTCTTCAGATTATGTAATATACTGTGAAATTTTACTCCTATACCAAGTTTTCTCAAAAGATGCCAAATTATCATTTCTAACAGAAGAGAAAAAGAGACTTCTTATTCACAGGAGTGTGACACATATGCTGTGCAAAAAATGGCTGAAATTCAGAACACGAACTTCTTTCCAGATTGTAGCACTTATTACAAAATGGTAGAGTGCAGCTCTCCGCTTGCTGCAGAAAAAATTGAGACTGAAAACACATCATCATTGATGAGGACTTAATTTATGCTGACTGAAGCAATATGAAAACTTCAAATGATTTTTTTAAGCCTTTCTGTGACACAGAGAAAGCTCAGTTTATTCCTATGGACTTATACCTTTGTAAAACACAGTGTAAACCTGCAATTAAAAAAAAGTTCATTTATGAAAAAGAATCCTAAGAATGTTGCATTATACAATGGAATAAAACTGTACATTAAAAGGGAATCAAAATAAGAACCACATAATATATTATGAAAAAAACCCAAACAACCAAACCTATTTGAGCCATTCTTCGTAAGTCTGTATAACCAAGTACACATACAGTTCCTGCAACCAGGAAAGAGGGAGTTAAATTGCCTTTCCTTTTCTTTCCTTTCCTTTCCTTCCCTCTCTAATGAACACCTGTTCAAAAGGAAGGGCTATTAAAAGAGCCAGAAGAGTAACAGGAAGGTTAGTGTGTTTGGAGGAAGTCACAGATCCTTAGGTGGGCACAGAGGCTTGGGCTGATCTGCAGGATAGCGAAATTCTGGTTTGTTAGTTGCACTGTATTCATCGATATTTATGGTCAGACCGAACTGCTGAGCAGACTTCATTATTTACTGCTCCGTCACTCCTGTTAGTTATCCTGTGAGCTCACAGAATATTTTGGAACAGTCAATGCAAATGCTAAGAGACCAAACTACTGAGTTATAGCAGCATTATGTGAAGTGTCCACATGCATTTCACTCTGAGCTCACCATAAATTCAAATTAGTAGGTTCTAAATAGCCAGGCCACAATTTAAGTTCTTAAGATTGCATCAACTTAATAATGACTTTCTTTGGAAGAGGTGGCACTTTCACTGTTTGAAAAGCAGACAGTATTTTGGGTGAAGAAATCAGAGTCTGAGCTCCTAATTTCTAAGTCTGTAAAATTTTAAAAGAAGCTTATCAGTATCTAACAATCTGGAAGATTTAGTACAACCTGTTTTAGGACTAAGTGCCTTAGTACCAAGAACAGAGTCAGAAAGGAAAAAGACAGACCACACCGACTTTATCTGACTGGTGTGAAGAAAGTGATTTTGCACCCTTACTGCCGTTACCATAGTGAGAAACGGCTACACTACAGATGTCTTATGAGAACAGCAAAACATGAAAAATCCTCACAGCAAAGTTGTTAAAAGTTGCTTTTTGGAATAAAAGCTTGAGGCTTGCTGAAAACTGAAAAAAAACCCCAACCAATAGGGTAAACATTTCCAGCATTTCCTCAATAGTCTCATTTGTAGTTGTGGGTCTAAAGCTATATCCATAGCAATAAAATTAACTCAGAGAGCAGTGGCACCCTGCAAATATTAACCAGCTCTTTCGTTGTCTGTCAGTTTATCACCCGCCAGCTAGTGCTTTACACCTTTGGAAGTTGAAGACGAAAACTTTCTACTTACCATCACAAATAAAAATATTACTCAGTAATTTCAGTTCTTTTTGAGTCCAAATATACTGCACTGATTGTATACATAACAGAGTGTTTTAAGCAACACATGATTTTTAAAACAGTAAGACTTACCAATCCACTTAAGGCTAAAATCCAGATGTAGGAACCAGAGGTTAAGAGCTAGAAGACAAGAGCAGTGATTTAAAATTTTAATTTTACAAAGCTGTTGTTGTCCGAACTACTATCTTGCAATATTATATAGGCTATGTACTTATCATGACAATGGGAGAAGTCAGACACTTATCTCTATGACAATTCAGTTTAACATTAAAAAAAGATGTATTCCAGAAGCAGCAGAAGTGGAAAAAACACAGGGATCCAACAATTGTTCTCCTTCTACAGAACAATACATTTTATTTTCATATAGCGTACTAAGTATAACAGGATGTCAGTTATAGGCTGCACAGAAAAACAAGTCTGAAAGATAGACTGAAGCAAAGGAAATGACTCAGCAGCAATAGGAGAAGAGTTCCAAGCAGGGCAGGCAAGTGAAGCTCTCAGATGTGCAGTCACAGAGAGACTAAGCATGAGCATCAAAATTAAAGAAATAAAATTCTCACCCAGCGGCCTATTTGTCGACATGAAATCACAGAAATAGGTTGGAGTGAATTTTTAAGAAAATCCTGATAAGCCAACAGGGCAGCCCATTGTTTCTAGTACCGTGATTAATCACCTGGAAAAGGTTATTGCCAGCTGGAAAAATAGGCTGAAAATTAGACTGATGCTGGTTACTAAAATAGTTCTGCAAGATGCTGAATGAATCATGAGAACACCTTCCCTCTAGACTGCTGACTATGGAAAGAGTGACTTGAGATAAGGGCAGAGTTTACAGAGGAGGAGAAGGCAAGTGACTTTTCCCTCAGCCTCTGTGTGATGGCAGCAACCGTTCTGTACGCAGCAGGGAAAGATCCAGCGAAGACACAGTGATTAGTAACAGCAGTGATCTGTATCGAAGGTGGTGTGTGTATGAAAGCAAAAGGCAAAGAACACGATGAAAAAGAGCTCAGACAATATCATGGCTTGCCCAAAGACCGGAATAATAGTGGTATTCATGGGTTTGGAAGAGAGGAAACAAGATTTCTGAAAGATCAAGAAAATAAGGTGTTGGAGCAGAAGCTGAAGGAATCCAAACACTGAACAGCAAAAGGGATGAATGAAATGTTCATGTGGAGACACAAGACAATATTCTGAAACTGACCATTCATTCTAAAATACTCACTACCATGCTTCACATAACTACGGTGCTTTCCATTGCTAGTGCTAGAGCTATTTTTCAGTCCCTATAATATATAAAAATGAGTATAATTTCTCATAAGTTTGCACATCTCCTGTTTCATAATTCAGGTTGTGACATGAGTGTCCGTTCATTTCTAGGCTGATGGGGTTTTTTTGTTGTTGTTTTTTTTGAACAATTACTGCCTTTCTGTACCAAGTACCTATATTTTTCCACTCAAATTTAACATAATACTACATGATATTGCTGTGCTCTACATTACACTATTTTAAATTACCTGTCACATGGTAATGCTTGATATACAAATAATATTAATTTACATAAAAGTGGAATTCAGCCAAAACCTTGATTATTTACCGACAGTCTTACCATAGAAAAATACTGTACTCTATAGCTTTGTTTGAGCTCTAACAGACAAGGGGAAAATAAACAAAATCAAGAATACAAGCAAATTAGAAAGGTAAAAACATACATATGCCTTATCACCAGGTTTTGTTTTCATCTATTTTTGTCTAGTTCATTTTGTTGACCAAAAAAAAAATTGTAGAATTGTCTATTATATTATTATGTCCTGTGCAAGACAATCAAGACAGAAGACAATGGAAGAACAGATCACTTGCCCACCACTTCAGCATGTAGAAATGCATACTAGCAACACACATTTTTCAATATTTCAGTTGATGGGACAGTCACTAGCTAAACATATGTGGAATCATACATGCGGAAGCATCACAACTGCATAGATGAACGTGCAGAAATACTAATTACTACATTAGTAATTCATTAAAAGATGAACAAGCAAGTACATACCATACCTGTAAACCCAGTATGTAGACCAGTGTCTTGTTTGTGATAGAAAAGTGGCCTAATACTTGTGCCACCTGCACTCTTGGAATGGAGGAATAAAATGGTACGAACAGTGCAAACACAGGACCCAAGCTGCAAAAAGAAAGATATAGATGGTTAATAAGAATGATACTAGCAACAGTAGTGCAAAACAAGAAACAGGAATTAATCCTAAGTACGCAATAATCAAAATGTAATAACCACCTTGCAAACAAAGGTGTTCCTTGGGAACCAACGATTAGATAACTGGCAGCATTCAGGATAATAGATTCATTAGCAAATGAGAACAACAGGTGGCAAAAAGTATCTTATTTCCAAATGTTTAGGATTGGAAGCAGCAGAGAAGGCAGCATATTTAGTCTACTAGCAGACTTTCTACGAAACAAAGCACACAAAGAACAGCAGTAGTCTCCTGCATCAGAACAAAACCTCTTTGATTCAAATGGACAAATGGTGAGGATTATACCTTTCCCAAAGGTTATGGAAATGACTTCACTTATGAAATTAAGCTCCTATTATTTGCCCAGGCTTGAGGTGTTACAGGATTGCCAATAGACTGCAGTATCTAAGATGGGAATATCAACAGTTTGATTTAACTTCCCTATGCCAGTGACTTCCACAGCCCTACAAATAACTAACTTTCTTTAGGGTCCTCACCTTAACCACAGCATAAGATGTTTATTAAGTTTCTAAACCCTCACTGGAAGCAGTTTCAGAAATTTAAGACTCAAGCACCTTTCCAGATACCTAGATTGAACCTGTGAACATAAACTAGCGCATCTCATCCCTATACCCAGATACAAAACCTGTGTTCCTCACAGTAAAACACCCAGAAAACTGAATGAAGTATTAATGACAACATCAGAGGCCACAGCAGAACCAATGCCAAAGGCATGAATGTGAGAGACTGTAGAACAAAAATACTTCCTAGGATGGAGAAGGGGAACAAAAAAGGTCGCTTCAGGTGCACATCTCCCCCAGCTGAATCCTTGCCCGTGATTCTGTGTTGTCTTGTGTCTGAGAGGTGTGGGATGCTGCATGGGGTAATTTTTCACTGCTCACCAGCTTATCAAAACTTTCAAGAGTTGCAGTTTCCACAGGCCTTTACATGAAAGGGATCTTAGCTGGAATTCTGCAAATAGCACAAACCGGGACCTAAATAACTTGAAGTGTTCACTCAAAAATACATTTCCCTTCTGGAGGAACTACTGATAGGAATAATACTATGTGAAATGACGGTCTGAACATCAAAACTTACATTTCCTGAATAACTGCCAAATGCAACACCCACAGCTATGAAAAAAACCCCTTCAAATATTATTTTTGCTCATTTAATGGGCTGTGGCTTAAGAGCATTTTGTTATAATTTTGTTATATTTGAAGTTCAGCTTGCTGAAAAGCTTCCTCTCTGAGGACTTAACTACAGCTTACTTATAGGAACATTTTTAGCACCATCCATTTAACACACAGTCAGATGCACTTGAATGTATAGAGAATGCTAACTCAGGAACTACTGAAAAATGTTCAATTTTGCATATAATCCTTCTTACATAAACAGAAAACACCTGTATAAACACACACAACACATTCTTAAATTTAAATTATTTAAGTTGTAGGAGTCTATTGGCAGAGCTATAAGACTGCCACATAGAAAAATAATTCATCAGAAGTGCTTCCATTGTAGACAATATTCACTGAAGTAAATCAGATTTTATTAAGTGAAGAGAGATGAAAAACAAAGAAAAAAGATCTTTTCCCTTCTTAGAAAAGTAATTTTAAATGATTTCTTTCTACTTTTACCAAATGACCTGAGGGATTACCAAAATTGTGGTGTGCTTTTCAGGTTTTATTCCTCCTGTGATAAATAGTGACTCAGAAACAGAGATTTCACATGCAAGAGTGCACTCAATCATAAGATGGGAAAGTACAAAAAGGAATTTCCCATGACTGCAAGTGCATTTAAAAAAGAGATTAGAGAATGTTGAAAGGCTCCTTAAATGTTAATATTCACCATTAATGTAAACAGAGACCACAGAAAACACCACCCCAGTCGAGGGTAGTGACATGTATAATTCAAAGTCCAGTGTCTGACACTGCTCAGTATCTGAAAATCTAGAGGACCTAGAGGAAACCTAGTGATGGACCTTTTCTCCTAAAACAGTAAGTTCGTAGGCACCACAGACATATGCCTCCAAAGACATCAGGTGTTTCTTTTAGACAGAGTTCATATCTAGTATAAATAGGTATTACACAAATACACATTCAGGAATCATTTTTTAAAATGTCAAAACTAGTGCCCTTCAAAAGATTTTGTGAAACTCATTTGTACAGGTGACTCCAGTGTGTGAAAATTTATTCTGATTAATTTTAAACTTTTGCCCTCAGCCTTCATTATGTAATTCTATACTTTTACCTTGAAAATTTCAATTAATCTTTTCTGTTGCCTTCAGAATTTTCTATACATCACTCATGCCTTGTTTTAGAATATCTATAAGGAGATGCTGCTTATTTACAACGAGTCTGTCAGAGGAGTTACCTGCGTAACAATACTAGAATATGACTGACACAGTAAGGGACAACAAAAGGACAGCTACGGAAAACGTGGACCCATTGCCCAGTGGAAAAAGGGACCTAGTGACAAAGGACATGAAAAAAGCCAAGGCACTTCATGCCTTTTTCACCTCAATTCTCCCTGGTTAGTTTTGTCCTTGGGCCTCCCAGGTCCCCAAGCCTCCTGCGAGACTGAAGCAACACCTGCCCTAAAGGAAGACAGTTAGGAAGCTCTTGAGCCCAGCTGGTCATACTGGAGTCAATGGGACCAGATGGGATGTAACTCAAGGGTGCTGAGGGAGATGGCCCATGTTATCATCACCGAAACATCATGGTGATCAGGGCAGGTTCCCGATGACTGGAAAAATGCAAATGTCACACCCATCTTCAATGAGGGCAAGAAGAGGATTCAGGTAGCTACACAAGCCTCACTTCTGTCCCTGGGGAAGTTACAGAGCAAATCCTCTAGAAGCCATTGCCAGCCACATGACAGACAGATTGCTAATACCCCATATGGATTTACCAAGGGTGACTCCGGCGCTGTGGACAAGGAAGGGGAAGGCAGCGAATGTTGTACGCTCTGCCTTTAGGATGGCCTTTGACTCAGCCTCCTCTTGCGTCCATGAAGAAAAACTGGGGAGATATGGACTGGATAAGCAGATTTGAGGGAAACCGGGCGCACTGCTGGACTCAAAGGCTTCTGACGAGCAGTACAAAGCCCAAGCAACAGCCAGTTACCAGCAGCTTCCCTCAGGGATTCACACTGGGGCCAACACTATTTACTGTCTTTATTAACAAGCTGGATGATGGGACAGAGTGGACCCTCAGCAAGTTGGTGAACAACATCAAGTTGGAAGGAGCAGTCAACACTTGGGAGAGCAGGGCCTCATTCAGCTATTCCTTGATGGGCTGGAGAAATGGGCTGACGAGAACCTGATGGAGTTCAACAAAACTAACTGCGGAGTCTTCCACCTGCCTTGGAATAACCCTGTGCAACAGTATAGACTGGCTAGAAAACAGGTTTGCAGACAAGGAGCTGGAGAACCCTTTGAATGTTCATCAGCAGTTCGCCCTTGCAGGAAAGGTCAATCGCACACAGGACTGCATTACCAAGCACGTAGTCACCAGGCCAAGAGAAGTGATTGCTCAGCACTTCTGAGCCTGAACCTGAATCATGGTGTCCACTTTTGGGCTCCTCGCTTCAAGAAAGGCATTGATATACTGGAACAAGTCCAGCCGTGGGTAATAATGGTCCAGTACAGTAGCAGGTTGCCTGGAGCTAGAATCTCCATCCTCAGAGATACAACCTGGACACACAGCCCTAAGTAACCTGTTCGCTCATGTTGGACATGCTTTGAACCCAGGGTTGAACTAGATGACTGCCAGTGGCCCTGCCAAACCTAAGCTACTCTATTCTTCTGTGAATAATCAAAGCCCTGTTCCCGAAGCTCATGATCATTGGAGGAATTTCTGTTCCTGTATTTCAGTAGGCAGGTACAAACATCCATCCATGTACTGCAAATAAAAGGGCTGGTTCTTTTAATTATGTTAATTAATTGTTTGGTAACATACAGTCAGATTAAACATCTACAAGTGGAGAACATACTCTTATTGAAGGACTACTTCAATTCTCTCTTTTCCTTCACTTCACTCTTTTCCTCTTATTTTTGCTTTTCCCCTCATCTCTTTTAAGCTCCTTTCCTCTACTTTCCCATACTTTCTCTCCTATTCCAGAGACCTTTGTCCCAGACCTTTGTTTATTATTTTATGAGAATATCAGGAACATCAGAAACATTTCCAGTGCCATGATTAACTTCTACTAGAAACTTGAGATGTCTGTGTGCAAAGAAAGGCCATATACACAAATACATGCTGACTCTAAACTGAGTTTATGCCCACTTCATGTTTAGGAAGTTAATTTCAGTCCTGAGTTAGAAAATAAAATTTTCAAACAAAACAGAAAGCTCTAAAACCCAAAAGACTAAATTCTAGAGTTGGAACACTCTATATGGCCACCATATCCATCCCAAAGGTGTACTGTAATAGAGGCTCTACAACAATTATATCCTCATTTCAAAGAGCATGTTAAATTTCAACATTTGCAATGAAAAAGAAACACAGCAGACCAGATGGGAACATTCTACATGGTATGAAGTGATGAGATTGGTTTTGCAGAGAGGAAAAAAAACAAAACCCAACAACCTGAAGAAACAATAACCTTGAAAAAAATAAACCAGAGATGTAGAAACGACTGGCAGAGAAGAAAGAATCAGGGGCAAGTACTTCTTGTAAGAGAAACATGCTACTTAAATTTTAAAATGGTGAATATTAAATGCAGATTAAAATAAAACATTTTAACATTAGTAAATATACGCACAAAATACAGAAAAAATGGTTCTAAAATGTATGAACAAACAGGTAGAAAGCCAAATGTTACTTCTGCAAAAATATCTGCTGTTGTTAATGGAAGTTCTGCGGGATTAAACTTGCAGAAATAACCACCTGTTCAGAATGAGTCACTACACTTACTAACTGTGGTGCTGTATTTTTCTTCATTTAAGTTCTTCATAAAAACATTAACGTGACAAATTCGCAACCATGTATTTTTGGGGGAACTAAAAATATCAGTTGTAAAAGCAGCTGCAGATAATACAGAGCATGTAAACAGTGCGCTTGTAATTACGTACATTATGTAATATGTACTTATGTAATTATGAAGTTACTTCAGTGCTCTGAGTTCCTATAGACTGTCCAGACACTGTCATATTACACTTAAGGTGCCAGCCTTCATTCTGAAAATGTTAAACATTCTTAGTAATATTCCTTAAAATGAGGTAGCTCCCTGGAATATGACCACCCTTGATAGTTGGGATCCTCTGCCTGATGGAGCCCAGGACTCAAAGGAACCATTTATTGCACCCAACCCTTCCACTACAGGGGAACAGGACATCCCAGTGCCTGAGGCCTCTCAATACCAGCAGAAGTATTAGGGTACGTTACCCAATACTCGTGTATCTAACTGCCAGTATTTCACAGGAATGCAGGAAGAAAGCAGAAAAAACCCCCAACAACCAAGACAAAATTTGAAGTTGTGCATCTTGAGGGGAAAATAAAGGTTCCTCTGATCCACAGATATCTCAGCAGAATTACTGCAACTTCGGGTTCATTAAAATATGAGACCGACCAACCAACCAAATGCTTTACAATCCCTTCATGAAGACAGCAGTCAGACACCCACCTCTCCTAAAATCATGGCATTTATTTTTTAATGCCAAGACCATCCAACAATTTATTTTGTAAACTGCTCAGCTCCATTGTAAACCAGTTTCAAGTTCCCTTTCCCATTGGTGAGCTAATATAGACCTTTCCTCTTCTGCTGACTAAAATCTTTCTTCCAATTTCAGTTTTAATTTATTCCTCATTAATAAGATGCTAACATATGCAATCATTATTCTTTAGCTTTTCCTAAAAAGATCAGTTAATCCTATCTCCCCTCAACCTTTGTTGTGCAAAGTTGACTTACAGTACCCGACCATTTCTAATCTACCAGGTTGCTGCAATACACAACATAAAATTTCTTCAGTTAGGCATTCACATTGTACTGCCCTCAGGGAAGCAATTACTGCAGACCATCAAAGAATTGTTCAGGTACGCCACTGCGAAGATAATGTTTATTTTTATTTTTTAAATCAAGGTCCCTGTCCTTTATTTAAATATGATTAGCATGCTGCCATTCATGCGAAGGCCAAAGTATGGAGATACAGACGAAACCGATGGAGCGGTATAGGAATGGCTGGCCAAACCCTGTGCCACAAATGAGTACAGTATCACAGGGACAACTATTTACCCTTAACTGATAAGTTATTAGTGTCAGCTAGGTGTTACAGAGTTAGTTACCCATGCTCACCCACTGACAGTTGCTGCTCTGCATCAGATGTCTGCAGCAAGTGATTGATGGTGGGAGCTTACCAGGTAGCTTTGCTTTCACAACTGATCCTATTAACCAAACCAGAGTTTGAGTTCAGCCAGAGAGAGGAGCTTGCACCTTTCTAAAAGGCAGGGGCTCCCAATGAATCCTATACTCGGCTAAATCTGGCACAGAAACTGGAGCTAGGCAGAAGACATGAAGGTGCGGAGAAACATTGAAGGGATTTAGATGGCAGAGTATTTTGTTGAGGAGGTGCAGTTTAATAGCTGTATTGAAATTTTTAGTGTCCTAAATTCATTAAGACTTGGGTGCTTAATTTCTTCTTCTTCATCTAGATTAACCTAACACATTTTATTTGGCCTCCACAGAGTTACTGTGACTCACTGGTGAGTCATCATTTACTGTTCCTCTAACTCAAGTCACTTGAGAAATCATGTTTGTCCTCAAAAAACCACAGAATTCAGCTACAGGTTAGTTCTAGACACCTGACATGTCTCCCAGAAAACAAAAGGAGTTACTTTTAGAAGGAAAGGCAGTTCTGCAGTTAAGAAACAGGCTGTCTGGATTCATTTTCTGGTTGATCCATAAACACCCTGTGTAATTCAGAAGTCATTTCTTACCTTGGGTAGTAGCTTGCTAGATATGGAATTGTAAAGTTAAATCCAGTACCATTTGTAAACTGCTCAAATAGAGTAGGGACTAAGTAAGCAGACAGAAAATAAATCACCACAGGCACCACAACATACTGGTCAAAATATTAGCTGCACTCCTTTGATGTCACCACCTCTGAAAGTAACAAATTAGTATATTAATTTACACATTACTCTCCTTGCATGCCAAAAGCAAAACAGTAAACTTTTGCACACAAACGGTAAAACCAAACATATATCACGCGTTTTGAAGCACATAATTTCTTGGTTTAAATGTTCAAATCCTGGGACAGCCAAACAGATATTGGAGAAACAGCAGCTGTGTAAGAACAGAAAACAAATAGCTAGAAGGATAAATAGCAAGTGAAAGAATGCAACCTCTATCATTTAGCTCAAGCAA
The DNA here is from genome assembly GCF_000737465.1 of Haliaeetus leucocephalus. NCBI lineage: Eukaryota > Metazoa > Chordata > Aves > Accipitriformes > Accipitridae > Haliaeetus > Haliaeetus leucocephalus. The sequence goes on along the minus strand of NW_010973062.1, from coordinate 2,112,596 downwards.
TTAACATCACATCATGCTAGGCTGGATTGGTAGCTAATACATCAGTGTGACTCAACGGGTACAATCTAGTAATGTATCTTAATCAAAGGAAGGCAATATTTTATCAGATCGGAGCAGGAAACGCATATTGGCATTATTTTATAATGGTAAGACTATACTGAAATAAACATTTCCTTTAATATGAAGCTGTGGTACTAATGTCAGCCCTTGAGTGAAGACTACTACATGCCTGTGTATGTCAAGATTTCCCATTTCCACTACATATTTTTGCTGCTAGACAGGCAACTACATTGCAGTATAACTTTGTGTACATATGAAGCAAGCTCCCTGTGCAATTTCCCTTTAAATAGTCTTTAATTCTCATTACATCATTTAAAGAGATTCTACTCTGTGATGAAGCTGAATAATTAAAAAATAATTCAAAAACAAGGAAGGAAAAAAAAAAAACCAGAATAAGACCAGTAAGTTCTCTCAAAGACTTTCTGAATCTCATGTTAAAAGATATATGCCCCATAAAAACTGAGGAGCTGAAAGCCCTAGATTGAGCCCTTCAGCTCCCTGGCATCTAAGGGGAATCAAGCCATGTCTGCACTGCAAGTTCAGCACCAGAAAAATCAGTGTACAGTGCCAACCAAATGCTCCAAGTAGCCACAAAACTAGCTCACAAGGCTCTACTTCATTCTGCTATAGCAAAAACATTTTCTGTAAGACAAGGTACATTTAGTAAAGTTTAACTTTGTGTCATCAGATCTGCATTGACTTTAGGCTTTCTGATGAGATGGACATGCTAGTTGAGATCATATGTCTGCACACCTCCAACACTACGACGTCAGCAAAGGCTTACACCGTGAACACAGCCCTAACGTTTGCAAAGAGGCATTCTAGCCACCATGGGTTGGACACATCATCATGCCTACTTGCTGGTTCTTTAAAATCAGGCCACTAAATGAGGCCACTTTAAAGATAAAGTCTTTTGCAGTCATGAACGATCAGTATGAGTTCTGGGGGAAAATCCCAGGTAACTCTCAACCACAGCCTCTAACAGCAAACGACAGGGTTTTCCATCTATCTCTGATCTCCAAAACCCTCTTAACAAACACACTAATTAACTCTTAGATCAACGTTCTTTGCCCAGAAACAATGTTATTCCAGGTAACAACGGGCTACCTCACAATTTGATATCCCATTCCTTTCCTATTCCCTAGCTGCCCATTCTTATCAATATCATTTTAGGGGAATCAGACATGTGTTTTAAAAGCTTTTTATCTTTAATGTGTTTACCTTACATGTGTATTATTATTACTGTTATCCTTGCTCAAAATGCAATAAATGGCTTACAAAGGCACACATCCTCATTAATCTCTCAAACCACCAGAGCTCTTCTACTCCCTTATATATTTTCAAAGGGCATTTCTGTAAAGCCTCATCATTATGATACTAAAACAGTGCTGGGAATGTACACAGGCTGTCGAGACGTCTGTTTTTACACAGTATCTCAGTATGCCTCAGTTCTGAGGTTTGCTTGTGCTCTGTCAGATTTGATCAGTAAGAAGCAGTTTTAAAGCATGTAGTGATCATACAGTTCTTTGCTACAAACTAAATTTAAGTTGTTTTTAAATGCAAATGGCATATAAACAAAGTTTTTCACTCAGGGATTTTAGTTGGTCAACAGTTAGTCAAGCAAACCTCTGGGTAAAGTCCCTTCTATGAAAGTCAGTAATGCGTAACGTCAGGGAGGAGGCAGGAGGGTTGTTTCTAATTACTCTCTTTGAACAGACTAATTGTAAAAGGATTAAAAATAGATGCTTTCACATCCCATAAAACAGTAGGCAGCAAATCAAGACCAGCATACAAACACGGGTTTTTTTAAGCACTTGAAAAAACCTACGCCTCCCACAAAAGAGACTCACGTCATCAGTCTTGAAAACAATGTGCGAGGGTAAACTTTCGCAGTCAAGCCATCCTGCTAATGCCCTTAACTGCTCAAAGGATCCAAGAAGCTACAGATATGTAAGTACAGAAAAGAATTAACTTTTAAAATTTTTTCACTGAACAACAGCAAACAATTCCAGAAAGATTATTTCTTTTTTGCATTATACTGAATATTTTCATGTGGTAGGAAGGATAAATGATCTTTGAATGGGAGACAAGGCTCGTGGAAGAAATTCTGTGATATTTTATGTTTACACATTAATATGCTGCCAGTTAATTTTTATTTAAAGGATCTGTTGACCCACAGCATCAACAAGTTATTTCAAGCCCTTTTTTATAACACAGCCTTTCGGCAATCACAGGGAAACACTGGATAAGCTAATGTAGTATCAAATTTTTTTAGCAGTAGTAATTTAAATTATGCTAATGCAGAAATAACGGATGTACAAATAGTAAGGGAAGTATCTTAAGTCATTCACCAAACCTTGCAGCCTTAAACAAATCCATACTATGGTCATGAATGCATAGCTTGCTCTATCACATGTGCTTCTTGCCTATGAAACAGCCTTTACTATCAGCTCAAGAACTCAGTCACTCTTCTCACGCCTAAATATTGCAACAGTATATTTTAAGAATTCAAAGTTTTACAAGCTAATTCCTCTTTTACCTTCTGACACACATTTCTTTCAAAGTTTTCAGAAGGAATTCTTTTTCTGAATCACAATCACCAAATGTCTTTCTCCTTATTACTGATCTTCATGCCACAAAGCTGAAGAAATATTAAAAGTGGTACGATTTTTATACATCTTCCCAATTAAAAAGGATCCATTTTTCCCATTATACTGGCAAAACAAGATAGACTGTTTAACAGACAACAACTCAACTATTATTTATCTTAAAAAACAGAGACGGCATGCATGCCTTTAAGCACGGAATACAAGAGATCTGTCTAACATTTTCATGGCTCCTCCTGAAGAGATGAGGGAACTGAAAACTTACCTGGCAATTAGTCTTTAAAAGCTCAAATCTCATCCCTTTCTGTTCGAAAAATTGAGGAATCTGTATCCATGTAATGAATAACAAATTTAAGCTAGAGTTCTGAAGTTGTAATCCCTAAAATTAAAAACTGCACCTGTACTGGTCATATAAACAGGTGTGCATGTTTTCTAGTACTAAAATACAAATAATTATTTGACTCCTTTTTTCTTCTGCTTGTAGGAATGTAATTGTCAGTGGCTCAGCTTTTTATTTTGTTTAGTTGCTACATTTTAGGCTCTCTCCTTTTTACATTCAGTATACTCGGGCAAGTAAACCAAAGGAAGGATAACCATCTCTGCATCAGCACAGCTCTTCACATTAACATGCATCTTTGGCAGAGATGATTTATGTTAGATAGTTCTCACACTTTTCATAGGACGGATCACATTTGGAAACAGAGATCTAACAGATAACAGCAAGACATGTACACTTCAGATGACTTCCACTTTTTAACTAGTTATGCAGCATTTCAACTCAACTTCTTTATTTCCATTTCGCTTACTGTAGCTGCTACTATTTTTAAGTGCCAAAAGTAACTGTCGTACAACTTTTTAAAATCTGTAGTAATAGATAAAAGCAGGACCATAAAGATCCCACCCACAGCGTATGCATCTGCAAATTTTGTTAAGCACTTAAAGAATATTATAATTCTTCATAGCCATCATTAAGACAATTTCATTCATGAAAGGCATACTTCGGATTCTCTGACACGTGGCTTACAAATTTGGCTTTAGTACTCCAACGAATTTGGGTCTATACCAAGGAAGAATAAGAGCACTAGCCTGGAAACTCTCTCACCAAAATTAGCTGTGGGTTGTGACCTGGGGATTCAGTCTTCAGGTCATTAGGCCTACTCGTTGTCATTTAGTACACAAAACTCAACAGCTTTTGAAACAAGATAAATTAACATAATGCACTAGAAGCGTATGAGTATTAAAGTATTAGAAAAGAACAGGAAGCTTTAGGACACGCCTGTCTCTTGCCTCAGCTTTTATTAAACCACATGCAGCTCCCAAGCTGCCAATACATACACCTAGATATAGGTACCTTAGGTGTATGTTCTTTCTAAACTAACAGTATGTTCTACTATGCAACTTAGCATGCACACTTTTTAACATACATAACTTGGTTGAATCAAGCCTTTTTCTCAGAGAAAACACTCTGTGATGAAGATCACTTGTACGGTAAATTAGAAATTCAAACAGTAAATATGACTGGTCAACAGAAAACAATTAATTTTAGAGATTAAGGTAAAAATTAAACCTACATAACCACAGCACTGCATATTGCCCATCTTCTACTGTTTTGAAACTGTAAGACTTAGACAGCTTAACACCTACAGAGGACTGCAAGCTCAGTAAATCCTCAGGTCAGGCACTGCAGGGAAAGAGAAGTCTCTTTCCCAACCATTCCTTTTAAATCATTTACACTCTTTATGTGTACATAAACAACATTATTCCCCAATACTGTTTGTTAAAGAAATATTGTCCATCTCAAAGTGACTAAACCATACTACCTACAGAGCCAGGAGAGATCTTTCTAATGATCTGCTGTGCCTTTCCAAGAACTTAATTAGTATGCCTCTTAAATTAGCTACTGGACAGATGGACCAGGGATTCATCTCCAAAGAATGAAAATTATGACGAGAGACAGACAAATCACACATTAGATTACAATACACAGTTACAGCCTTCTACATGTTCCCTGTTCTGCTGAAAAGACAGATGAGATGGTGCTTCTTCAGCAAAAGCAGGAGATGAGAACAAGAAGAAAACTCATTTTGCATACAGAGAGCCTTTATCACTGCTTGCACATAGTCCAAACCCGTGTAATCTAAGGTTGCAACACTGCAATTGCTGGCTCATCATTTAAGTCTATGCTTGTTAATAGTTAAAAGCATGTAACATTATGATACTACATATAAAGCTCATCATACATGAACATCTTTATGAACCAGGGCTTTGGATTATGTAGTACTTCCAGACTGGAGCCACCATTCTGTTCGACAAACACCTTTTGCAGCGGGGACTCTGCTCTGAGCTGGGCTTTTGTATACTGCAGTATAAATGTAAAACAAATGAATGATGCTAGTCAAATGTTTTCACAGAAAACCAGTCTCCTAAAACAACTTCTTTTCCTTCTTTGATGAGATTACAAAATTGGCTTAAAAAGGCACCTGCACAGATTTCAGACATGCTAGATTTTGTTACCAGCTTGACAGGGTACTGTGTTTTTTCTTCCCCAAGTGGATACTATTGCTATCAAATATCAAGAGAGCACACAGAATAGACTAAAAGCTGGCTAGCTAACAAATCTCATCAAGTAATTGGCTAAAGAAAATATTTTTTTTTTCCATTGGTGGTCAGAAAGCAAATACAATGCTAAGACTTAAAAAACAGCAAGTGAGAGAACAATAAAGAACAACCTGCACTGGTCGTAAGCCTGGGCATAACATTAAAATTAATTTTAAACTCTCCCAGGCGTAAGGTCCTCCCAGCTAGAAGCAGAGAGCAATGGTCATGCCCCTAGACTGGAGATATCCTAGGACACAGTGAATCTGAGAAGTACTCCAGGATCACAGCGAACTCACTTCCCAAGCTTCCAGTGCAATGCTACACAACTCTATCTCGGATACCTAATCAACCGAGCAGAAAAAGCAGGGCCGTGGTGGTGAGTATATTTCCAGGTACACCAATACCAAGAGGCACCTGGAACCCCATTTCTTGTGTGGGACTAAGCTGAGGTTAGAACTGGCGTCACGGGATTATTTTGCCTTGTGATGAGACATTTGAGAACTTCACCTTGAATTGCCAAAACGTGAGAACGTATAAAGGGGAAAGGCTCAACAAAACCAGCAACTGCAGATTAATTTTAGAGAACTTTGAACAAGACACAGCCACATTTTTTAACAGGGCGGTTGACTGACCAAAAACTACAGTACAAATGGCTAATTTGCTTTCTCTTCAGTTCTCTAAATCAAGACCAAACAGCATTTTAGAAAATATGCTTTAAATGAAAAGTTAGTGGAATCCATAACAAATAACTAAAATAATAACATAACCTGGATTACACAGGAGGTCCCATTAAATGAGTAAGTGGTCTGTGTCGCTGAGCATCACGTGTCTGCAGACTCAGAAAACAAAAATCTGAACAATCTTCTTTACAATACCAATATAAAGACAGGAATTTTAAATACTTTATGCCTTAAAATTTTGCATGTACCTCTATGACAAAAAAATGTGACAATGTTTTCTAAAATTATTAAATTGGTAAGGTAAATTAATGTTATCTTTTTTTCAAGTATATACTTCAAAATAGTATCATTAATAAACTCAGAAAGCCACTGAGGAAGGGTATTTAATCCAACAACCTAGAGGAGCAAACATTTTGGTAGTGATTCTAGAGGGTAGCTTCAACGGTGCATCTGGATTTGGGACCGTAAATGGCCATGTTCTCACAAGGTATTCAGACACACAGCTCATTAAAATCAGTAAGAATTAAGTCCTTCTAGTCTGAGGTTTGCAGCAGTAAGGAGGTAACATTCTCCATTTTTGCTCCAAGAATGCAAAGCACACAAAAAGTACGCAAAATGGGCATGTTGCTGTTTTTTCAGATGCATTCTGTGGAGGATGTCATATGCTTTGTATGTATAATAAATTGATCACTAATGACTGCTGCCAAGAAATAAAGAGCAACCTGACACAAGGAATAGGATTAAAAAAGAAGTCTTGTCTTCCTTAACAGTCTAGACACCTTTTAGAAAGAAAGTGTTTTTTTAAATGCAGCCCTGTTCAAGATTGACAAGAAAAGGTGAAATACCTGCAGAGGTGAATGGAGTTCATCCAACAACAGTAAGAGCTCAGATGTACAAAGACGTTACCATAGCTCAGGTGATGTGCATAAATTTCATCATCTGTTTGGGCCCCAAACCAGATACAGCATCTCAGTTGTTTTTTGTTGTTGTTGTTGGTTTTTTTTTAAATTAAATATATTCAGGTAATATAGCACCTAGACATCATGGGCAAAAATGCCCATACATACCTACCTATAGAGAAAAATACTAACACTCATGTAGAGTATTATAAAATGTGCTCCCTACATTAACAGCCAAAATATTTTGGGGATAACAGAGGATCAAAAAGAACGCTTTCCCCACCCAGGGCTGATTCCCACAGCAGGCAGAAGAGCCTGCTGACATCCTCTATCAAGGAGCGTAGCTTAGCTGACGTGCACGCTGCCCTGGAAGGCCCATGAGCTGTGGTCCTCCAGCCTTCTTCTCATCTGTTTGTGGCCGGTTTGTCCTGCCATGGAACTGCTCCCCACGTATACCCATGCTACCACCATGGATAGACACAAACTCTCTCTCAGCTAGGACTACTTCTCAATATAGCCGTGGTTTTATGCGAGGGTGAACATCCTATTTTGAGCAACAACAAGTTCTACATGAATTTATTAGATTCTGGATAGAATTTATTCTGAATGAATTAAAGATCCGACTTCATAGCACAAAATTAGGTAACATGCATTTTAGGAAATTCTACTCTTAATATTAAAAAAAAAAGTATTTCACTGAAATTATGGATTTTTTCTTAAACCATAGTTAAATGTGTTTGTATAATAGATATTCTACATTTTACAAACATTTATAGAAAGACAAATGGATGGACTTGACAATTATGCACATCATTTACGAACCAAAACTATTACAACTTTACAGTGAAAATAAAATTATGCAGTGATATGCTGTAGCTAGCTACTGCAATAGAACTGTTTATCATAAATCTTAGATTATCCTTCCTTACTTATGTTTAAGAAATGATTTTACCTAAATTTCACGGAAGAGATGAGTGCAAGATAGATGTCACGCTGGGAGGGTGAACAGGTAATCAGAAGCACTTAAATAAGAGAAAGAAAAGAAAATACCTCACTGACTGTTATCCAGGTGCCTACACAAAACCCACGCCATCTTCTGCAAAAAGCAGTCTGTTACACTTATATAAAACAAGAGCCACCCTACAGGCTTCTATTAGTGAAAAGATGAAATGGAAGGAAATTATACCAGAACTGTCCTCAGGGTAATAACTACTGCATTAATCAATCATCAAACACACTAACACCAAGATACTGTGAACGATGCAGATACAACTAACACAAAATTCCAGACTTTCTTAAGTCTGAACTACAGCTGGACTTGCTATTTACCAGTTTAATTCCCTTATTAAAACCACAAAACTCCCACTTCAGATTTGACTTCCAACCCTGAATGCAGTATTCCCACATCTTGACACACGGTACATACTTCACGGGTATCTAACAATCAGAACATCGTACATCTATCAGTCAGAAATCACTCATCTGTCTTTCCTACTGCCTGTGCAACACAGCAAACATACACTTACTATACTACCTGGATGCTAAATTTCTTCCTTAAACGTATGTAATATAACTCATTTATGTATTCTAATACACATCATCCACTACCCGCAGGTTTACTGTTTACAGAGAACCTCATGCACCTCTGCTAACCTAGCCAGAAGTCTCATCAGACTTATAATACAGTATGTGTTGCAGGTACATTAGTTGTGAGTAACTTGAAACAAGTAGGACAATCTCCTCAAAACTGAAAGAAGATACTAACCTTCTAATGCTTTCACAAGTTAATAAAAGGATAATGAATACTTTCTAAAATGCATAGCTTAAAACCCTTAAAACTGAGAGATATTTTCCAGAAAGACTTTTTTAAGGTACAACAGGCTACAGTTGTTTGTAAATATTATGTGTTGAAAGGCAGATCCTCAGAACTAACCTAGACATTTTAATTAAAGGTACCAGATGGACTTAAAACTCAGGTTACAACAGCTTTTATCTCCAGATAGTATTCTGCATTAAAGCAAAAGCAATCTTGTTTTGACTGCTGTTTTAATCCATAAATGGTGCCTCCAAGAGGCACCATTTTGCAGAACAGCTGCCTAAGGAGTAATGTTAGATGCCCCATCCTTTCTGACATTTATGCTTACACTATGCAACTGTCAGGTAACAACACACCTAAGAAATATTTTGCACTGGAAGTGGTATCAACAGGATGGGGTCCTTTCCGTTTCTGAAATTCTACCGGATCATTTTTTATACTTTTAAGTCCCCCAAATCACTGCCACTATGCAGCTCTTCCATGCTACTTCTGACTGTGCAGGTTAAACAATTTCTAAAATCTGCTAAATTGACAACATGTAAAATATTTCAGCTGGGTTATCTCTCTTTTGCAGCACCACTGAAGAGTGACTAAAGTTGTAGTCTTAAGAATTTATCTATGTAACAATATTTGAATTAGATTCCAAAAGCCAATTCTTAAAACTAGTGTTAAAAAAAGCTGAATTATTATAATGCCAATATGATAAGAACACTGAAAAAATTTAGTTTCTCTAAACGATTTAAACCATCACAACGTGAATTGTTAGAAACAAAAACTCCCTAAAAATTAACTGAAACACATTTAAAAGATTTTGTCTGCTTGTCTGACTCTTGGGGACTTACGATGATCCTTTAACATGTGGTTTCTTCACACTCCTTTCTCCCCTCAGATTGCTTTAAACAGTCTCCCACCCCCTGAACATCTATAAACTTCACTTTCCAAATATATTACATCCCTGGTTTATTATTTTGCCTCCTGTCTGATTTCTTTTCAGGAGAGAAGGAACTAGGATCCAGTACCTAAAGGGGGCCTACAAGAAAGCTGGAGAGGGACTTTTTACAAGGGCACGTAGTGACAGAACAAGGGGTAACGGCTTTAAACTTAAACTGGGTAGATTTAGATCAGATGTAAGGAAGAAATTCTTCACTGTGAGGGTGGTGGGGCACTGGAACAGGTTGCCCAGAGAGGTTGTGGCTGCCCCATCCCTGGCAGTGTTCAAGGCCAGGTTGGATGGGGCTTTGAGCAACCTGGTCTAGTGGAAGGTGTCCCTGCCCATGGCGGGGGGGTTGGAACTAGGTGATCTTTAAGGTCCCTTCCAACCCAACCCATTCTATGAAAACAGAAAAGCCAAAAAGAGCCATCTTTTTGTTTGTTTTCAGAAGGAGGTTTGGAAAGTATTTCACCATAATGAAGTTTCATTTCATTTTTTTACAATCTTGCTTTTTGCAACAGAGGTTGGCCGTTGTTATGCAGAAGAAGTTTATCTATGTTTATTACAAAATGTTCTCTTTTGGTTTTCTTTTCATGTTAGGTCTACTGAGCTTCCTGCAACAACAGTGGTTACAGAAATGGACACTTTCACAGCTTCTCAGACAAACAGTTCCACCTGTGACTTATATGAGCATAAAGATACAGCACGGATACTACTGTCTGTCTTCTACAGCTCCATCTTAATTCTTGGGGTGCTTGGAAACGCCATTGCCCTCACCGTCATTTTTAAAAACAGAAAGAAGATCAACTCCACTACCCTCTATTCAACAAATCTCGTCTTCTCCGATCTCCTGTTCTGTATCGCCTTGCCTACAAGGATAGCCTACTACGCCCTGGGATTTCACTGGCCATTTGGAGAAGCATTATGTCGAATAACGGCTCTCTTGTTCTATATCAACACCTACGCAGGTGTAAACTTCATGACATGTTTGAGCATTGACAGGTTTTTCGCTGTTGTCCACCCCTTCCGATACAAGATCAGAAGGATTAAATATGCCAAGGGCATTTGTGTCTTTATCTGGTTTCTTGTATTTAGTCAAACTTTCCCATTACTTATACAACCCATGTCACAGGAAGAAAAAGAAAGGACTACATGTATGGAATATCCAAACTTTGAAAAAATAGCACATCTACCATTTATACTGCTTGCTGCCTGTTTAGTAGGGTACCTTATTCCCCTGGGGATTATACTATTTTGTTACTCTCAAATTAGCTGCAAACTTTTTCAAACGGCCAAGGAAAATCCACTGACTGAAAAATCAGGGATAAACAAAAAAGCCATCAATACAATCATATTTGTAATTATAGTGTTCATCATCTGCTTTACCCCTTATCATGTTGCAATCATAAAACACATGATTAAGAAGCTGCAGAATGAACCCTCGTGCACTGAAAAGAAAATTTTCCAGAAGTCACTCCATTATACCGTGTTTCTGATGAATTTTAACTGCTGCCTAGATCCTTTCATCTATTTCTTTGCATGCAAAGGATACAAGAGAACTGTAATGAAAATACTGAGACGACAAGTGAGTGTATCAATTTCAAGTGCTGTCAGGTCACATCACGAAGAAAGCTCACGTGATGTGGGAGAAACGCAAATGATGACACTTGCAAAATCTTCCAATGGAAAGCTACCTGAAAAATAAAGTCTGTAGTACACACCATAGCGGAGTAAGCTTAAAAATCCAGGGTCCACAGTAAAAACTCTTAGTGGTCCCTGTACAGCAGCTTAAGTAAGATTCTGTTTTTCAGGATGTCAGGAAATCAAGGAGTGATGTTGGACTGAAAAAGAATTGTCACAGGTCAGCAGGAAAACTCGGCATTATAATTTCCTAGCTGTATCATTTTGACTGATCTCATTATTTTTTCCAGGAAATATGCACCACTGTGAATGTTCAAGTTCCATACTGCACATATGTATGCCTGGATGTTATTAACTCAAGCAAAGACTTGATTCACAGTTTGGGTGTCTGAGAAAGGATTAAACACCAACAGCTTACAATTCAGACTGACTACAACCAGAACATCTGAAAATTGCAAGACCTCTAGCTGAGCTTCAATTACAGCAATGGTTTTGTTAGCCAAGTCACACAAGGAAAAGAAATCAAACTTTGAGATAAAACGGACAATTTCTGTGCACACGTGACTATCACCAGTGCCGAGTTTATAGCCCTTTGGAGGTGAAACTGCATTTTATAGTATTTGGAGCACAAATGTCTTATTGGACAATCCACACAGATAACATTGTCAAAAGTAATAGATGAAAAGTTAATGAACTGTTTGGTCCTCCCCAACACTTGAGTATCTCCCGTATGTTAAATCACTCATCTTTGCAAGGTGTATTATCTCTTTACTCCTTTTCCTAAAGGAGAACTCTTCTTTCTAGTGTGTATTGTAATGAGCCTCTACCCTAGTTGTATATAAATTATTTATAAACACAAAAAATAAGTTGAAACAGGAGACTGTAATATGAAAACTGCACTGTTTCAGTGAGAACTGCAGTGATACAGGGTTCTTCAGAACTTCTGCTGAAGTCAGACATGGACACAAGACAAACATTTTGGAAACGGGAATAAATGTTCACAGTTGAAGCCACCAAAAAGTAAATCAATGGGTTAATTCTGATGGTGTGAGATGGCCACCTCTTTTTAAGCGCTGTTTACCAGAGAGATCAATAAAAGAGAACAGCAGGATTGGCTGGGAAAGAACAAGCTTTCCCATCACGCCTTCATACAGCGTAAGCGGGATCCCTTTGGGCACACTGAAATTGGGCCAGCAAAGAGACCAAATGACTTAAACGCATCCTGCTGGAATCGGCTCAATACCAGTTGAGTATCCAGGATGCAAGCCCTGGGTTCCTGCTGTCGTGCCCTTCCGTCATGTGTCAGTTTCCTTCCCCACTTCATTCCTGGCCCCCCGTCTTTTCTTTTGTCTTCTATCTTAGTAATATACCTTCATCTGCCAGCACAACTCGGTAATTGCACCATGAGGTTGTGATGGAAAAGGAAAATTAAAGAGCGCCTGATAATTACTGGTAAAAGCTATGCCAGATATCATAATAAATGTTATTTATTGCAGCTGTATCTCTCTGGAATTGAGGTTGTACTGCAAGTCAGACAAACACAGTTACATTTGTCATCTTTGCAATTCCTTCCTTCCTCACGTGTTGACCTCCGCCTACCTGCAAACATGGAAGGGTCATATCTGAACAGCAGTACGGAAACATTAAATTAACAAGTACTTTCTTATGGGAAAGAAAATGCAAAAGACCCTATATTTCATACCACTTAGATTGTCAAACTTGAGTTTCTAATTACAAAAGACACTATGCAACTAAAGAAAAACAGAGTAAGAAAAATAATTCTTAACAGAAGTTCTCCTTAATTCTGTACGCTATAGCAGTTCTGTTCTTGTCAGCTTTTTTAATAAACTATTTTAAAATATTATTTAAGAATTTGTTCCTACTGGAGTAAGCAAATGATGACCTGAAAAAAATACCGACAGACCACTCATGAATACCTAGAAACTGTAGAAATAAAATGTATGTATTACTAACATCACACCAGTACAAGCTCATTTTATTCTACTAACGTCTTCTTTTTAAATTTTGATATGTGTTTCATCTAACTGTGATTATAAAACCTGAAAGGCAAGAAGTCTTTTTTATATTTGTCTGTAAAATATAACTCATGTATTACAGCACCACATAATGCAGATACCTATTCTCTTCTAAGTGGAAACAAAGTGAAGATCTGTATTGAAAATGTTTCTCTATCCCTGTTTTCTTACGTTAGCAATTTTGTTATTTTCAAATTTAGACTTTGTTTTTCACAAACACGCATCAACGTTCTCAACCAGCTAACTTTACATCAAAATACCAGGTTTGCTCTAATAAGCCTTAGAGTGTCGGTCCAGTTAAATATGGGTTTGCGAAAAGCTGGGTTTTTTTCTCCCTATTTTGGTATTTCTCAAATGCTGAAGAAACCAATAAAATAAAAACCTTTAAAAGCGAATATAAGCTCAGCTTCCTGACAAGAGTCCTAAAGGCGCAGACACACAGATAGTGACAATTTATAGCTGTGGCAGCCGATGCCACTGCTTCCCCTCACTGCTTGTCAGCGTGCACCCACAGCTCATGCACACTCCTATCAATGAGGAGCCTCTTTTCTGCGTGCTTATCTGAAACTGCCGAAAGCAGAGGTGGTGGTTTCAGTTGGCCTGGGACAACTGCACCGAAGTCATTTAGAGAGCATCTGTCCTATTTCTTCTACCAGCTGTGCTGTGGGGCTGGTAGCCATCACCAGAGAGATCTAACAAGCTGCTGCATGGGAGCAAGGGAGAGCAGCAATATTGAAAACTTACAGCTGTTCTCCAACAATTGGTTTTCTTCAAGATGCCCTTATCCATTTATCCTGCTGGTACTCTTCCCCCAGTACTGTTTGTTGGAGTATTTTTACGACAGCAGTTACTTGTAGTGGCACAGCTCTGGTCCCTCTCCTCCTGTATGCCACACAGACATGAAAGAAGGGGGTAAAGCCATACCTGGCATCTCTTTTCCTCTCCAACACTGAGCACATAATGGATGTGTCTGTCTTAAAAGACACGAGCATGCCATGCCATGCAACATGTGGCTGAAGCAGTACGAGCTTTGCAAAAGAAAATGAGCTTTTGCTTTGGCAAAACCTTTTGATATATTCTAGGAAATGCCCCCTTCTACGTGAAAGGCTGGGAAATGGTCATACAGATCTGGAGCTCACTCACTCTTTTCACATATAAAGCCAGCAGCTGACAAGTAGCAGCAGGTTCAAATGGCTTGCTCATTATGGAGATCTGACTGACGTTCTTTAGGGAAACTGGATCTCTATTTGGAGGGTGAAGTCCAGTCAGGATCTTAAAACCCGTGCTCATGACAAAACGATAGAGTAGCTTTTAACTCTGCACTTCAGAGTGTGGGGCTAGGGCAGTTGCTAAGAGGACTCCAACCAGACTACATGTCCACTGCTGACATGTCTCAAATCTTACCTGGTAGGGAATGCAACAAAGCACACAAAAATAAAAATGATGATGGGGGCCAAATGGTACGTTTTGGCTGTCTCTGTCCAAGTCCAGAAAAGAAAATTGTATAGACTTTTGTTGTTGAACACATGACCAAATGAAGGTGCATCATGCAAAAAATCTCAAAACACAAGCATTTTCAGCAAAATAGCATTTAGTGCCTTCACCTTTTCTTTCACTGAGAATGCAAAACTAAGGACTACTACTACAAGTGCTCAGCCACCTTCGGCTCAAAAGATATTGAAGCCTAACTGAAAGTGTGGAGATAAAGAACGCCATCTCCTGTGGCTTACAGTCCCAGCAGACGAGGACAGGTATTCCCCAAGGCATCGCTGCCTGACTCTTTTGGCTGTGGCCCTGAAAGCTATGCAGATGAGGAACCTCTCAGCAACATGGTTATCTCCTAGCAAAAAACAGTAACAGCAACTGTCCAAAGTGAGAAACATGCTACCACAAATAACACGACTCCTGAAGGTGGTTAATGACCCCTCTTAAACCAGCAAGCTCATTAGTATACAGAAAAAAATGGAGGGTTTGGGGGTTTTTTAAACAGATGTTGCATTAAAGACTAACATTGTTCTGCATCTCAAAAGCTTTCAGGTAAGCAAAGAATGAATAGACTCCAAGAAAACGATGAGATGGCCTGCAACATAAGAAAAATAAATAGGGTGCAGCTGAAGAGAAGGTTTGCCTTACATGACCAGTTTTGGAGAAACTGAAAAGCAGCGATGTACTCCGTCTCATTGATCTCCATGTCCATGGTACACAGCAGGGGAAGAACTCAAGACAAACTAAGGTTTGTATCTTAGCAGTATCCCACTGTACTGGCTCAATACAGACAAGGTCAATGGACACCAAGAATCACTAAAACATCAAATTCATCCAAGTGAAATATTTCCCAATACAGTCTTGGCTAAGCCGCAGCCTGCAGACTACGGCTCTGGTACAAAATGAACTCAGCCAAGCTGCAACCCTTTTCTGAAGAAAAACAGGGAATTGCTGTTTGTGTAGTAAATGCTCAGACATATTTCCTCAATTTTTTTCTCCTTACAATACTCTCTTGGCTTCCTGCAATGTCTAACTTTGGACGTCCTGAGGCAGATTTCTCATCTTTGCACATGACAGTCCTTGATCAATTTTTCTTCCATCAGCCTGTCTGGTCCCTTTTTGAACTCAAATAAAATGTGCCTGCAGCATCTTGCAGCAAGAAGTTCCACAGACTAACTACCCATGGTATCTGGAGCCATTTTCTTTCGCTTGTGACACCTGTTAGTTTCATTTGAAGTCCCTGCTTCTTGTACCAGAAATGAGTGAAAACAGCAACTCCCTATTTACCCTGTCCGCATTTCTCGTGATTTTACAGACCTGCATCAAATCCCCTTCCTTCAAGTCATCTAGTGTCTTCTCCTGTGAACAGTCAGATCAAAGCTGTTCACCACTTCATCCAAATTATAAAGGAAGGAAAGAAGGCAAGTACAAAGAAAGAATGGGAATCCAACTGTGTTCGAGCTGGGTGGCAGAAGAGAACAGGGTATCTCTATACAAAGGGAGATCAACAGCGTACTGATCTACTTCTCCTACCACAGTAGCATACAGGTATGTCTCAAAACTAGGATGTTACCCCATGACTACCAAATTTGGATAACCTTGCTCAGATGCATTAAATACAGAAGAACAGGACCTCAATGGGCTGGAAAAATGTGCTCACAGGAACCTCATGAAGTTCAGCAAGTCAAATGCAAAGTCTTGCATCCGAAATGGAATAACCCCATACAACAGTGCAGGCTGGGCACCACCTGGTTAGCAAGCTGGGTGGCAAAAAAGGTCTGGGTTCCTGGTGGACAACAAGTTAAAGAGAAGTCAGTCATGTGACCTCACAGCCAAACACATACAGGACCGTGTTCAAAAGAACGTCGAGGCAAGCAATCCTTCCCCTCCATTCCATACTTGTGAGATCATACCTGGAGTCCCGTATCCAGTTTTGGGCTTCCCAGTACAAGAAAGATACTAACATACTGGAACAAGTCCTGCCTGCAGAGGGTCACCAAAAATGATGAAGAGGCTTGCAGCACATGTTATAGGAGGAGAGGCTCAGAGAGCTGAGATGGTTCAGCCTGGAGAGGGAAGACTGAGAGGAGATGTTATCGCTGTCTTCAACTGCCTAATGGGCAGGGGTACAGAAAAGATGTCAACACCCAGTAACAGGCAGAAGTTGCAGCAAGGAACAAATGAACATTAGGAAGCATCTTTTTCATCATGAGGTTAGTCAGACATTAGGAAAGGTTGCACAGAAAGCCTGTGAAATCTCTATCCTTAGAGATACTCAGAACTTGACTGGACACAGCCCTGATTAAATTGGCACTGCCAGGGTTGGACAACATGATCTCCAGAGGCTCCTTTGAACCTGCATCCTTCTATGACTAACAAATCTGGTCAAAACTTTAAGTAGACAAGAAGGCAACATGAAACTCAGTGGCCTTGCAGTAAAACTAGCAAATGATAAAACTTTAAAATCTCCTAGTGTTGTCCTCTATTTAAGCCCTTATCAAAATGCTGTCATTAGCATCCTCCTAAAATAAAGAAAGGTCAAGACATGGCCTAGATTTCTTTCCAAAAAGCTGCATTAATTTTTCCTCAGTGCAAAACCATGAGTTTCTCCTCTTCCTCTTTTCTTTTCCTCAGTTGTGACAGATGTTGTGCAAAGGGCTGAACCAAAAAAGCAAATTTTGCACCTGTTCTGAAGGCAGCAACATTTGTGGTTATCCTATTCCTTCCAGAAAAGTATACATTGTCTTATACCATGCACAAGGAGAGCTATGTTCCTCCCTCTATTAAGCTAGACTTAGCAGTTTCATCCTTCCTGTGGCATGTAACTTTCGAGGGAAGTTGTGGTTAGTTAACAGAAGGCACTCTGAGGCAGCCTACTTTAAATATAGAGATGCTGAAAACTGATTATTCTCAACTTACTAGCCTACAAAGCAGCCAGATAGCATTTTATCAGGAGCTGCTGATACTAAGGGGCTAAGAACTTGATGAAACCTTAATATTACAACTTCTGAGTATGGAAAGTTCCAGCAATTCTATCTAGAAGTAACAGTGACAGATCATTGTCCCCAGTTGGACAGAAAGAGATGAAGCACTCCTGCCAGCTGCACGCGTAAGGCATTTTTGACAAAGAGAGACAACTGAAGACTCCTGACAAGTTATCAGACTATAAAGGCAACTCCAGGACAATTCTTTTTTTTTGTCCTTTAAAAAATAAATATGTGTGTATTCACAATGCCAGCTACTTGAAACAGCCCAAACACCCATGAGAACCTTACTCCTTCACTCACACAGATGGGGGCAAACCAACTATTTTAAATGTGTCACGGCTACCTACTAGGATTGATACATAATAATGTTATTTATGCTAAAAGAGGGAGAGAGGGCAAAGCTTCACATTCATATCCCGAACACTTAACAACATCTCATGATCTCTCCTAGTAGCTTTGTTCTAGACAAAAACTGACATAAATGATCAGACAGGGCATCTAGAAAGAAGCCTGCAAGAAGATAACACGTTGTATGTCACTATTAAAAATGTTACCTGGAAGAAAAGTATCTCAGATCTGTGGACAGGAAAAAAAACCAATAATCAAGCCACCTGAAATTAGTGATGTAGCAGATTACATTGTATTAATCTCATTAAACGAAGAATCTTTCCTCTTTAACTCCTCTTAGCCCACAAGCTAGAGCAGAAACTCTAAAACTAGTGTGCTTGGATAACACTGGCAAGCAGACCTAGTGACCACAAATGCCAGGGAAGACTCCAAAACGAGCAGCTTACAACTCTGGGCACAGCCAGGACATCTCTTTGCCCCTCCTTGCTTCTCTCCCACACTGTTCCAGCCATTCATCTAGCAGCCGCATCCCATACCCTTGGCCGTGAGGAGTCCCTCGGTACCCAGGAGCGCAGGGAGAGCTGTCCACAGCTAGGCAAACCTACAGAGGACAAGCTCATGGCTGAGAGCAACTAGCTGAGGACCACTGTAGATGGAGAGCCTAGGGTCAGGGAAATGCCTCCTGTTGTCTGAACGGATTTTACTGCCTCCATAAAAAGTCTCTTTACATTTCCTCCATCGCACGTGGAAGCTGAACTTGGAAAAATTAATCCCCTGGCTACGGTCCTGTCTTCCTAATAGCACGGTTGCTGGTGCTGTGGAGGCACTTACTGTACTGCTCAGCATCTCTATGGAAGCAGTCAAGCACCACTGCCATCATATATCCCTTTGCAGTGCTTCTTGTAGCTGCAACTTGCAAATTCCTGCTGAAATTAAATGATCAATGATCAGAACTGTAATTAAAAAATGTCCATAAAAAAGATTTTTTGGAACAGATGTCAATAAAGAGTTAGTACCGTAACTTATTTTAACTACAGATGAAGTCTCATTGTCATATGGCCTAGATAAATTCCTCACAACTTTAAAAAAAAAAAAAAAAAAGAAAGAGCAGTATTTGTCTGTAATGTTTTAATCAGTTCTTCTAAGACTGAGCAATCTTTATTGGTTAATTTACATCTTCTGCCAAAATAGCTATGATTAGCAAGGCATAAAGATGGAGCTTGAATTCTGAAATTACTTCTCAGAAATCTGATTCTAATGGTCTTTCACAAGGTGCCACTTTCTAGTCACAAACAAAAACAGGAAACAAGCGCGCCTGACTGGCCCCAGACAAGTTGGAAGAAGTTTTTGCTACTTTCTTTTCACAGGTTTATCCAACTTTGTCAGCATCTCAAAAAAAGGTCGAAGCAAATAAAAACTATGATTTACGCTCCATCTAATCTGACGATATAACTGAACTGCTCACAATAGGACTCTTCCACACGCAGGACAATGACAGCAGTGGCCAAGTGGGAGGGGAAGAATGTCAGGGTGTACCAGCAAGACTCAGCAAGAACTGTGAAGCGCCTCAGAACTATAAAGGAAATTTTACTTTAGTTAAGTGACCTTTGCTTAGAACAGCAATACTTCTTCAATCCATAAGACATCAGAATATCAGCAGTACTTTGAATCAAAATGCTTGCAATTGCAGAAGTAACCTTACCAACAATGATTTGTTTATCTACTGTAGTAGCCAGCAGTGGACGACTATTCTGTGAGGAGTTAGTGATCCACATAACCACTAATCGAGGTGTATGTCTCTGTATCATGGATACTGTGTGACCGCTAGTTAATCAAAGTGTATCTAATGAATAGTATAATTAATCAGTGTATGCCCAGTTAATATATAATTATTCAATGCGTAGTCAATGTGCATGTAATCTTAAGTATATGTATAGTGTATTGTCTCATTCATGTGAATGATTATATGCAACAGTTCTGGAACTGCAGCTTTATTAATGAGATAAGAATAAGAGAGTATATTGTCCAAGGGAGTCTTAAAAGCTAAGTCCTCACTCCTGGCTTGATTCTGCCAGTGACTGATGAATCTGTACTGTGAGCAAGACCCTGGAGGAACACCAGTGATCTCAGAGCTGGTGAACCGCACCATGGATGGGATCTGCACCATGTGCTGTCCCTGAGCAGAGGTCCAGCCAACTCTGTAATGTCTTGGGGTTCCCAGCACTGGAAGGGCCATAAGATTTCATAACTTGCTATTGCCTTTTCTGGGCTATTAATGAATAGTTATCTACCTTGCAAGTGTTTGTGCCTTTCTTATCAGGATCCAGAAAGAACCGTCCTCTCCTTGGTGCTAAACACTTAGCATTTTATTTATCACTCTTCCAACTGCCATCACCAGTAGGATAAAAGATGAGTTGCAACTCTTTTTCTCCAAAAAGTATTCTTTCAAATCAAAAAGATCAAAGTAACTAAGTTAAAAAACTTAAATTAATGAATTTTTGTTATGAGCAGAATGGAAGTGGACAAACTAATGATAAGGTTTTGTAGAGAATAATAAAGAAAAAAAATGCAAGCAAATTACTGGTCGTGGAGAACTTAACAGGGAGCTATCCTAAAATCTGTGAGAGAGAATCAAGCAGTGCTCCCTCTGAGAAAAACTGTAATCAAGCAGTGGTTGTAAGAAAACAAGGAATTAAAATATGAATTTGAAAAAACTACTTTTTAGGGTATTTAGGGTGGCAACAAACACTCAAAAACATAACAACCAATTAACGCTACATGAACTTTGAAAAAATGGCTAAACATTTGTAGTGATTTCTGTGTTTCATTCATAAAAGCTTAAATACTAGTGTCAACAAGACCACAAATGCCTGAGAAGCTAAATAAACTTGTGTTTTATTTGTGCAAAAAAACCCCTGGTGAAATAACAAAAATTTGAAAACTTAGATTTTACTATGAGTACTCTTATCTGTGCTTCCCAAAAAGCACCTGATGGCCTTTGGTAACAGCATCGAGCAAATGAAATACTGTGGGCAACATCACAATTTGCTCTCCCCATTTGGCTTCAGTTGTAACTTTTTAGTATTTTGCAACAGGCATGAAGCAAAGATTACCAACAGAGTGGCTACAATTCTATTGAAACAAACAAGTTTTCCACTCTTTCCATCTACCTCCCTCTTACAGAAACTGGCTGTATGGGGAAATAATTTCTGACTGAATTTTTAAATTGTTTTATTTTTTAAAAGTATATTATTGCAGACAAAAATATTGTCTTTTTATTTTAAAAAGTTTTGTAGCAATATAAAAGGTAGTAATCAATTTATCTTTCCTCTTCTTTCAATTTTATTTTTCAAAGTTCACAATGTTGGTACAAAGTAACTCTTGGTAGCGTCACCTCCCCCTGCCAGCTCAACCCAAACTTCATTCCCATTTCTGTTTCCTCACACATAATAAGAATAATGGGAATTGCCACATCAAAACACATTTCTCTAATCTGCTACCCTGATTCTGACAGACAAATATTAAAACACTCCAAGAGCTGCAACGCCTCATAATAATATGCCTATTGTGCAGTTTCTTCATAACAATTACTGCTTCTTCTAATAGCCCTTGTTTAAAATTATCCAG
Source organism: Haliaeetus leucocephalus (assembly GCF_000737465.1). Classification (NCBI taxonomy): domain Eukaryota; kingdom Metazoa; phylum Chordata; class Aves; order Accipitriformes; family Accipitridae; genus Haliaeetus; species Haliaeetus leucocephalus. Next base: position 2,090,882 of record NW_010973062.1, on the reverse strand, counting down.
TACAGAAATCCAATTACAGCTCATTTATCTTTAAAAAGGGTTAAGACGGCTGGCAATACATAGCCAAGTTGGCAAAGATACATGTAATGTTTACCTCCATAAGCTGCTTACAGAATACTGACTGCAGAGATTAATCCTGCTGCAGGGCAGACCAGCTTCTCTCCCCTTAAATAAAAACACATTTCCAATCTGAATAATTACACTTAGTTCACAGATCTTATTTAATAATGACATGCTTGGTACTTTCCACTTAATAAAAGCAGTTAAAAATGGTAAGTGTGAAAGTGGTGACAGCCTGCAATTAATTACAAATGCCACTTAGCACTCTCTGAATTTGAAAGGGACAGCTCAGTTCAGGGAAGCCCTTCCAGAGGTGTACCACCTTGCTTCCAGATACATTCAACTACTGGTAACGCTTTTTGTTAAATTATCTCCACTGCTTTCTTCTTCTTAAATGATGTTACCCAACTGTGTATTTTGTGTGCACGCATGTGTGCCTATCTGAGAGGTGCAAGAGCAGACAGCGTTCACATTCCAACTGCAAGGCAGAGGTAAGTACCCTAATTACTGTAAAAATGGAGAATTGCCCCATTTCAAAAACACCCTCAAAATCCTCTGCAAATCCTGACACCAGTTAAGAAACAGCTGATTATCCATTTGTTATTATAGTCTGCTATCTCAGATAGCACAGCTTTGTATAGGGCAGAGCTTTGGGCCGATAATGACTTTTTGGTCTCTTCTTACAGTTACCATAATCAGGGCTTGGTGTGACAAGCTGTGGAGAACCCCGGTTCAGAGGTTACGGTCTTCTGCCCCCTCTGCCCCCCTCCTCTGGCAGAGGTTACTGACTCTACGGCAATGCACGCCTTAACCTCAAGCACCCCAACCCGGGCTGAAGCAACCAACTGTGAATCCTGTGGCACTGGGTAACAGGAGGAAATCCCTGTTCTGCCTTCCAGCTACGCGTTCCCGTTGCCTTCCTTGTTCTGGTGCTGGCATTCATCCACCCAAAAGTGAGCAGGTTTAGAAACTTAAGCCAGTGGGAAATGATCCCTGCAAAAATACGTATGTATACATGTGGGGTTTTTTTTAACATTATTTTATCTCCCTATAACCACTGCCTGTAGGAGGTCAGATGACTTGCACTGCAAGTGGTAGACAGGAAAGTACAGGCTGGGGCCAAGCGCTTGCTCCGTAAGCAGCACCCTACGCTTCAACTGGCTCAGCCCCGCTACCGAACTGCACCTTCAGCAGGTGAAAAAAAGCCACATGCGCTTGTTCTTGCTGCCTCCTTTGCAAGGCCCCAGTAGAGGAGTGGAGAACACAGCTGGGGAAGCCATGTTTATGTTTTGAATTAGCACAGCTCTTTCTTTCCATCAGTTGAATGCAAGTCAGAGCCCTCAGTTCAGAGCATGGGTGCCTCAAGCTCCCTTACGCTGATTAAGTGTCGCTTTGCATTTGTTAAGACTATTTTTTGTCTACCGTTATTCTGTCTCTTCTGCCCCACGTGTTACGATCTTCATAGTTCCCTCAAGAGTCTAAATACTCTAGGTCTCATTTTCTGATCCTGTCCCCTTACTCTTTAATCTCTTTTCACAACTACTACTGTATTAAGCAGAAATTACTTCAGTTGAGTTTACTGGTGTACATATTTGACCAAGATTTTGGGGGGATGGGATAAGTCATTCACAGTCTGGAAGTGTATAACTTAAGCACTTAGGGGCAAACACTTTCAGCTTAAGAATACTAGTAAGGTGGACTCCTGACTGTCTACTCCCCTTGGTGGTTGAACATAGCGTGGAAGGAGCGAAGCACACCCTGTCTTTCCCATTTGCCCATCTCACACTTCCGACACAAAGAAGGGGCTCAGCAGTAGACGAGAAGATGGAGGTATGTATATAGAGAACACATCCCAATCTCCAGTTATAAGCAAGTAGTCCTTCTTTTTCCTTTGAATGAATATTTGTATGAGCATTCACCAGGATTATTGCAAACACTCACCCCTCTTAACCGCAGCCCAAAGAAGTTCCTTGAAGAAGGAACATAGTGCTCAGGGTAAGAGAGATCAGACTGCACAATAGCTACTGCAAATGCTGTCTCAGGTCTGTAGCCAAAGCACCACTTTCACTAAGGTGTGAATAAAACACCGATTTTTATTTCTGGAGTGGAAACATTCCTTAACGATTCCACTGTGGACACTGGGGCTCATGCCTGGTGTTTACCTCTAGCACCCTTGTCGTCTCACAGTCCGCTGTTCACTGCGGCAGTCTGTACAGAGACAGTTATTGCACTGAAGAAGCAAGAAACACTCCTGAACGACCTTTATAAATATAAAAAAAAGACAGTGTGTTTGATGTCCAGGAGGTACAGAGATGCCCCAGTTCTAGAAATATGAGGGTTTAGATGAAACACCATAAGGCTGATTTACTGACAAGTGATGTAGAAATCTGGGATGAATTCTGAGGAGAATCTTAAAAAGGAAAGAGGGAAAGCACAGGATGTTATACTGCTTCAGCAACACGGGCTTGAATCTTTTCACACTTCTGGCAGAGCACACAGCTACCAAAACACCATCTTCATCAAAAGGTGAAAAGAGCTGGTGACCACAGGCTCAAAGAGCAGTAGTGTGAGGAAATACAGCACCAAATTAACAACCCATTATGGAAAAAGATCATTAAGCAAAAGCAAAACAAACAAACAAACAAACAAACCCACTTCTCTCATCAAGCCCTTGATAAAACTCATGGTGACGAGTGACAGAAAAGCTCTCCACAGAAAAGCAGAGATTACTGCTGAGTATCCCTTTATGGAGCCGATTTTATTTTCTTAAGTGTATGAGACACTTAAGTAAAAACATAAAATAACTGAACAGAAGTCTTAAAACACAGAAAGGTATTTTGTCTCACACCACAGGGAAAATCGGGTCATTTAAGAACTACAAGAGATTAAGTGCTGCTGCTTCTGACCGTTTCTTACCAGGGTTTAGTAGACATGCTTTACCAATCCCAAATGCTAGCCCCAGGCTGGAAAGCAATGACAAAAAGCAAAGAAGCAGATGTGAGGTGACTGCATTGTTAGCTGAGACAGTCTTGAACAAAAGCTGCCTTTCAGATGACCTGGTACCATCTCAACTAACTCATCTGCATCCTGCCAGTCTCTCTGTATCGTCAGAGAACTGGAAAAGGTGGCCTCGTGTCTGACTGGCTCCAGAACAGAGGAAAACATTTTTAAAAATAGCTCTGAGAAATCATCTCAGATTTCCTGCTTGTGACACACCTGACTTAAGCACTCAAAATCCCACTCAGTTTGCCAGTAAGTAAAGTAAGTTCCACCAAATGATCGACATCCCTAACCAAAGCAAGAGGGTGATGTGTCACCCTTCATGTCTGTGTAACACACCTCGGTACTGTCCGCTATCACTGGTTGGATAAATTGAACCTTGACAGATAAATGATCGCCTAGCCCACCTAGTCCGAAGCTGTTGCATGTCTGGTACACAGACAGGAAAACTCAAGACGCAAGGTCTCTGTCCCTCCAAAGATACCGGAGAAGGTTCCTGATTCAGGTAATAGAAACCTGTGACTACATACCTGATGATGGTTGAAGACAAAAGGCTGTAATCCCGTGGGTGTGTGCCTTACCGCTACCGTACGCTCTCAAACTGTGCCTATGTGCAAGCAATGAGCAAAGCATCATGTATGGACAAACTGCCAAGCAGTTCACCGAAGCTACACAAGTCCTGAGGGACGCGGGGGTACACGTCCCAGCCTGAGTAAAGTGCCCTCCAAGCCTGGACAGGTATAGCCTGGCAGCAAACAAACTCACTTTTCTACAACGGTCAGCTGAGCCTTTTACAATCTTTGTGAATCTACAGAGTAGATAGCTACTAGCAGTTGTTAAGGATCTTGATGCTTATTCTGGTAAGCTGCCATTCATGAGCCACTCTACTGAACCAAGAAGAGCAGGCAACTTCATTTAAGATAGGCACTTACTTCAAGAGGCTCTTGAGACACATATAACCTCAAAAATGGAACCTTATACTGGGAATGGTTCAACTTGTAATGGGGATTGGCTTTTAACTCTGTATCTATTATACACATTTTCATTCTGCAAACTTCTTGCCTCAGAGAAAATACATCTGATCAGTAGTGATCCAGGACCCTGGTATGTTCGATGCCTGAATTCAGGAGTTATGATTTCATTTGCTTTTAAATGTGATTAGTTTCATAGCCATTCTTACTTCATGTGAGAAATACTTTCTTTTCAAAGTGTGCAAGTCCTACCTGAATTTATGGCTCCCATAACTTCACCTGTTTCATGCTTCTGGTATAAAGGAACTGCAGATAGAGACACAGGGTAGCATCAGCCTCCCAGAACCATCTGCATGGACAAGTTTGACTACGTGACAACTGCCCGTGCTGGGGAGGGAGAAGTGGACACCACAGGCGAGTGAGAGCTTCAGCCTTTCCTGCCAGCTTCTGACATCTGATCGTCCACTTTGCGATGAGTTCCCACGTTCCAGCACAGAAACCCCGCTTCTCTGCACCCCGCAGAGCCCACATACGGAGCACATCGCCCAGTCCACACCTAAGCGACCCAAGGGCACACCTCATTATGTGATGGGCTGAAGAGGCTCTTCACTCCCAGCTCCCCACTGATTTAAGCACTAAATGATCTTTTATCAGGATCCGTATTTAGCATAAAGCTTGGGCAGAGCGGAGCCAAAGGATGCCAATTTATGATGACCTATGTTACAAAGCATGTAAGCTATTTTTGCCTCATTTATTATGACCTATTTTCATGGTAGAGACAATAAGTTGGAACTAACTACCAAAATGTGACTCATACATCCGCTGTTCAAGATTTTGAGTGCAATTCTGTAGCACCGTCTAGTAATTGGCTAGCCCTCAGTCCTCTTCTACGGTAAATACTATTCATTATTTTTTGGCTGAGCCATTTTTTTAACTACTTTTGAATTCTTGGTAAAAAAAAAAAAATTAAATTAAATCTCTTCTCATAACTTACCACATATTTAGTACATTGTAACAGACATCATAACATGTCTTCAAAGGCTAAAATCTAGTAAAAAGAGGTTTTGATGTTCATCTTATTCACACCGTTTGGCTTACTTCACAATACTTGAAAATTAAAATGCTTCCCACAGTTTTGTTTTTTGTCAAGACACCATTCACACCTCCTTTGGATTCATGGCTGTAGCTCATCTTTTCTTTTTCCAAAGAGAGCTCTGTGAGTATTCTAAGGCCCAAACTGCTGGCAGGAAATTGTTTAGCTTGTTCATGACAAAACAGAAACAAAATAGAAAAGCTGTAGCAGAGAAGTGATTTCTTTGCAAAAAATACTTCCCCATTAAGACCACCATATAACCCTTTTTCACAACTACAGACCAAGGTGTCTGAAGCAAAGTGATGACTAAACAAAAGGAGAGTATTCAGTAAGCATAAAATAAAAGCAAAGAGGAAATTTTAAAAGTCATAGCAAAAAAATCTTGTTATTTATACAGAAAGTCTGCCAAGTCCTTTAACTCTGAAAAAGAGACGTAATTTCTTAATTCTTTAGTGAAGCAACCATGTTCGGGTTTTTTTACTAACTATATGCACTGCCTTCTGTCTCGTGTATTTATTTTTTAAAGTCTCAGTCATACAACTGTGCCTTCTCAGAAAACCACTGAACTTACTGAATCAACTTCTGTCCATTATTTTGGTAAATCAAGAGGGGCTTCTTTAAAGCATCAGCCACTGCAAGACCTCCTTTGTGAAGTTACTCAATTATCCTCCTCCTCTTTGTCCTAAGAGAGCAATCATACCTTCTTTATTTTGCAAAAAGATATGACACAGTATCTCCTCATACTAATAACATCTCCAACTGGTTTGAAGAATTATTCATCCATTTTTCTTCCTTTTTCCTCCACCCCAATCAAATAATTATCTGCCCTACAAATATGAGGAGAGGGAAGAGAGATACATAGACTGTCGTTGGAATGGAGACAGTTCATTCCATGATGGAGAGGGATATTTTATCCCTTGTATGAAAGGATACCAGATCCTTAAAACAAAAATGTTGTAGCAATCCACGCTCATAGCAGAACTTCTACAGATAGGAAACAACTGATGTTTCTAGGATGTAATGACGACTTCGAGATTGTTTTCCTTCAGATCAAGTAACATGGGGCACCAGCAACAGTAAGCCCATTTGCAAACAATAGCCGAAATTATCATTTGTACAGAATTGTTTGGCACAGACATCTACAATTAGATGCAGGATTTCCTTTTAAATTCCAAAGGGATTTCCACATCCCCGTCTTCCTTTACTATGGTTGAACATGAGGAACAAACAAGGTGTTCCTACTTCCCGAAAGAGGAAGAGAAGAGGGGAAAAAAACCCACAAGCTGCCAGTAAAGACAGAAAGAAAAGCTGATTTTCTTAGAGTTGATCATCCCTACATAGACTGAAAATAACCTTCAAGGGTCAACTATTAAGCCAAAAAGGTGGCCCCCTATTCCCACATAGGAAAGAAGGCACTGTTTATTTTCCTGAAATAATTTAATCATAAAACTTTTAGAATACAAACACCCACTCCTTCAGAAAAACGAAGTGCTGTGGTAAGAAAGCTGTTGTTATTTTGCCTTATTTTGACAGAGACACAGCAGACAAATAAAACACAACAAAATCAGGAGGTGGGTGGCTTTAAATACACAGGGTTGCTTAATTTTTAATTTTAGTTTTCATCCTTGTATTATATAATAAAGCCAGAAGAATGGTAAACGTTGCCTGCAGTCCTCCTTTTTCCCCCACTAGGTGTCGTCTTCACTTTTTCAGGGTCAATTCAGACTATACACAGTAAGGAAGTCTCTGCTTACAACTCATTCTCAGAATTGTATCTTATTGTTCAAAAAGAAATGCAAGGGGGAGACCTGTACGAACTGTAACTCTTTGAGCAATAACAGAAATTTGCAGTTCTGCAACTACAGGAACGATCAAAGCTTCCATGCCATGCGGTACCTCCCTTTCATGGGGGAGTCAAAGTGGTTTTCACTCTTCACATCCAGTTGTGCAGGAAAACTGGTTAAGTAGTGCACATCTATAAATAACCCCATTATACCTGTTTTCGGCTGTTCCAAAGATCTGTTGCTATGCTACCTAAAGATCTATAGATGGCAGCATTGATGCAGTAATTAATCTTCACCACAGAAGAGGTCAACATGCATTTCACAAAACTGTTTCTTGCTGGAGGGAAAGCCCCATTTTCAAATGGCACAGACCTTAGCACCAGGCAGTGTAAGCATTGGGCCAGGAACTGTCTGGCAGTAAAGAGAAGCCAGATCCAGGATCACTACTAAAAGACACTACACCAAGCGCTCAGCCAATAAGTGTGACAGTTTAGGCCCCATCGTCTTGGAAATAAACTACATCATCTAAACTGTAATGAGCACTGTGAGCCATGGGCTGCTTTAAAGTGTACATACTTTAAAGTGTATGTGTGTTTGTAAAAAATATATATATTTTTGTAGTTGAACAGTTGGTCAGAAAGTACAGAGTCCTGTACCTGCAAAGACAGTGACTTCTCTGAAATCATCTGCTCACAGCCAGCTCTGACGTCGTCCTTTGCCAGCTCAGATGGCCTTGTCCCAGCGTTCAGGTGCACTGAGCATACTCACACTCAACTTCTCCTCCGTTCCCCTCCAAGGACAGCGCTGAGCCTACACACCAAGCAACCCTGCCCTGCAGAAATCCTCATTAACCAGACTCACTGCTATGTGGCAGGAATAGAGCTGTTTTGTCCCGGTCTGGATTATGCCAGCCCCTTTACCATCTGGAATGCTCCCCCTCAAGTCAGCTCAACTCCACCACAGCACACCAGGCTTCAAAACCTGAACACATTATTGTGTTTGTTAATCTGTGCCAGAGACAGGTGGCACAGGCAGGACAACATCAGAAGACTGTCACTTCATCGAAGCACCACACACAGGAATGCAACACACAGCAAGGTGCCCTTGAACTTCAAGGACAGCATGTATTCTAATTCAAATCTTGCACAACTCACTCTCACTTCAGGTACTTCTGATTAAACTCTTCACTGGCATGCTAAAGTGTATGTAGCAATTTTTAATTGTTTCATTTCTGATTACATATACTCAGGCTAGTAACTGAGCAGAGGTCATCCAAGCTCCTTAACTCTGGACGAGTCAAAACGATTTTCCCTACTTCTACACTAGACTTCATCAAAAGAATCTGAGTATAAGCAGCTCCCAGTAAAGACATTTCTCTTGAAACATTAACTCAATCATATCATATCAAGTTTCAGAACAGTACTCCTAAGCACCTGAGATTTTTAAGAGCAGTTTAATAGTAAAAATATCACATACTACATACTTAGTAAGGAAAGAGTATTTGAAAAAGCTCTCCTAGACACTTCCAAAATAACTCATTGCATAGCTCCTGACAATGCATACAGAGTTAGAAAAGAAAAAAGCTAAGTATTCATCCAGGTTTTAAACAACTATGAAATATTTGTCATGAGAAATCTGTACTTTTTGGAAAAAAAAGCTGCTTCCCAACACAACAGAACACAGGTGGAAAACACAACACAGACACAACATTTTAAGAAATCTGCCAAAGGCAATATGGGTTCATCAAGAAGTATGGAGCTGTGTTGGTATTTGCCATGAGCTAATACTAGACTACATATATTCTGAGATTGTTGCTGTGTAACAAACCACCGTCTCTAGTCCACTACCCCACTCTAAGACACCTTAGAGATGCAACTTTCATTTCAATTAATTTTTGAAGTATTGCTTCTTTCAAAGGCTGATGCTGCTGAACAGATGAACTGCAGGCCAGATGCACTGTATATTTTTAGGGTATTCAGTGACACAGGGTGTGTCCTGGCTGCACAAGAGAAGGAGGGGAAAAAAACCCAAACACCAAACAGAAGAAACATTGAATGTCAGTTTCATTATTTATTTTGTTTTGAAGGAAAAAAATCAGAAATTCCTTCCTCAAACCATACCAAATTCTAGCAAAATACAGAAGAGAAAGCAAAGTGTGACCGTAATTAGGATGTCAGGCACAGCTAACAAGGCTGCAGTCCTCTCAAGCTGCTCTGTTTCTCATTTCTTCAGCTCTGCTGCACACAGCGTTTATACTCACTCACAGGCTGAGGAGTGGGAGAGGAGGGACTGGTGTGCCATGATGCAGCCTCTGAGTAACACAGATATGGCAAAACTGGAAACAATTGCAATAAGTTTATGCATTCAGTGCCATGACAACTTTAACCAGTAGTCTATTCTTAAACCTTCACTATGGTACAACACAATATGGGAATAAAAAGTGAAGCACAATTTCATCAAGGTTGAGAACAGCAAACCAAAACTACACGTGAACTCGCCCACATCAAGCCGGTAAGTTAACAAACGGACACATGGGAGAGTTGCTCCCTGCACCACTAGTGCACTGGATTGTGCAAGAAGCTTCAGTTCTTTCTTTTCAATAGGTCCAAATGATATAAAGTTTAGAAGAAGAAGGACAACACAAGCTCAAGCCTGCTCCTTAACAAACTGAAGCGGAGGGTGATCCTTCTGCCCCTCTGCACCCAGAGCTTCTCTACCAGCTGGACAAAGCTTACATTACACGCTAAGCGGACAGGCAAAATATACTTTTCTGTACCGTGACTAAACCACTGAAGGAGAAAGACCCAGCAGTACATTATTCCTGCAAAAGCAATAGCATGAAGACAATGCCTTCAGTGCTGCACTTTCATCGTTGCAAGTGGTCAAGCTCGTTTCCTCTGAGGCTTACTGCCAGTGAAGGCAGCGTGATAGACCACATGTGCACTCTGCCTTATCCTCAGACATGAAGTACATCGGCTTAGCTTTTAACTACTCAAAAATGGCTTTAAGAGAACATAACGCAACTAAAATTATCTTCTTTGCTCTCCGAACTTCAGAATAGGAAAAAAAGACCCTGGAGGGAACTGAGCATTTATTTCAGTAAAAGCTAGAGCGGTGGAAATACTCACCCGCCTGAGGAAAACCAATGCAAGACACTCATCTCTAGCTGATAAAATAGTACAGAAGGAGAAAGAAACAAAAATAGAGTCAGGTGCTTCCTACAACACAAACCGAAGCGCCAGGGGAACGCAGCACAGCAGAGCAGCCCACTGCCTCTCGCAAACCACAGTTAGCGCAACCCTCTGCTCGGGTGTTCACGTCCAAATGTCTGTCACCCTGCAGCTGCAGCCAGCCTAAGCAACTAGACAAGAAGGAGCACACGCTCGCTGGAAGTCCAAACACCTCTTTTCAGCACACCGCTGCCAGACAGAGCTGCCCCACCACGCTCGGGGGAAAGCCTTCCAGCCTGTCAGCTGCAGAGCAGTTCGGCTGCCTCTTCTCCTCCAGGCAGACTGTGAAAAGCCTGGGTGAAAGCAGAACACAGACTGACATAGATATGTTACGGCAAACCAGCTAGATAGCTAACCTGCCAGTAAACGCAACCCAGCTGCTGTTAACCACCTGTGTAAACCGCTAAGTCAGCCCTCACAAGGCATGACCTCCCCTGTAGGGTCAAGATGTCAGCCACCTTCTTCAGAAAAAACGAGACATAGCTGTGAAACCTAACCCTTTTGAACCTCCAGCAAGAAGACAGCAAGCCAAGAGGCATTTCACAGCATACAGCTTTTCCGATCCCAGCCTCAACATCTGCCTGGTTTCTGTCCAAATCCAGAATGACTTTTGTACTCCCTGTTCAGCTAAGGGGGGCACTGTCTATTCACTTGTTTGTTTCAGTACATTCATAGTCCAGTTAGGTGCGAAGGGACCTCCAGAGTTCTGTACTTTATTTTTCCCAAAATAAAGTACTCTTGCCTAGGAGAGTTCAAAAGCCTAGTTATTCTCTTCCAGGAGTCATACATTCTTTTTTAAACCTTTTAAAAATATGTATGTCACTGAATCTCAATGAGCTTTCGCTAAACTTGAAAACAGTACGAGTGACTCATCCTGCTGAAGCATGCTCCAGAGTTGTTTTGCTAATGATAAAGCCACTGAAGAGTTTTCAACATTGGTTAGTCCTTTTAAGATACACCTTAATCCTACCACATTAAGCACTTTTTAATAGATTTATATTTCTACAGGATGGTCTGGGTAGGATTTGCAGCTCATTGCACTTAAAAGTTCTCTGGAATGATCACAAAAATTGTTTGGTCTTAGTTCACCTAAACAGGAAAGACCAAATATTTAAAGATATTATTAATCTACACACTGATAACCATACCCAGGTCCCTCCCTGTGATTACTTCACCCATCACACTGACCTAAGCAAATACCTACGCACTACCACAAACCCATTCAGCTGAGATAAAATGCATGACTCTAGCAGAGAGGGTTTTTTTCACAGAAGCTATCTTTAGCACTAAGTGAGGATCACCTACCTACGTTCCTTTTACAGTCAGTGAAGACAGACGTCCCCACAAACCAATCTGATTCTGGCTACATCTGAACTGCAGGACTTCGTTGCTTCTGGCACCAGGTACACATCCTGGCAAATTCTTCACTGCATGCCAGGAGGAGACTGAAACATTACTGCTCCTTTCCTCAACACACATCTCTGCTTCATTTGGAGGGGAAAAACCCAGGAGGCCTCAAGAGGTACCACACTCTCCGAAGTGTGCTTCAATGTCCCAAAGACTGCCAGTCAGAGACCTGGAGCTAGTGAGCAGTCTACAGAGAATTTGGAATGATCTCCTCTGAATGGCTCTTTCAAAGGTTGGATCTTTTTTCCAGTTGACAAAGAGAAAACATAGGAAATTCGTCGTCTTTACCTATTAGCCTTTGTGAAGACTCTCATCCCACCAAAGATGTCTGTTGCAGTGGCACAGTTCAGAGGTTTTAATCCATTTTAACAAAGGCTAAAAACCTCTCTTCATACAGCATTCTTCTGCAAAGGTCCTAAATAGGCATGTTATTATTTTAGATGGCAAATAAAATATTGAAACACTGCTGTTGTGTTAGCAAAACATGGTAAGTACAGGCATAAACAAGGCTGTGAATTCAAGTGAATCAAACTTCTCATTTCAAATGTAGCAAGTTTCTGTCACTTTCAGACTGACTACTATCCAAGGCAATATAAATAAAATGGGGATTTCCACAAAAAACAGACTACACTCTACAGAAAATACATTTACATTGTGCTTATGAGAAACTTCTGCATAACCAAGATGCGTATTCTTGCAGATAACTTTGCATGTAAATGTGAACTAAAAATATGCTTTTATTATATCACAAACATTTAAAAATGTATTTTAAAAAAGATACATAGCACAACACCCCAGTTTGACCACACTGGAAATATTGTAAAAGCTTGCCTGTTGAAAGGTATGAGAAATATCAGTTCACAGACACCGCACGTATGTGAAATATTAAGTATGACCAATAGAAGGGCTCAGAACTAGCTAGATTACGTCATTGTTTCCTGCCTGTGAAAAGGAGCTATTTTAGCTAAGTGAAGCTGAGCAGAGAAGAGGAAGTCTAAACCTTCTACAGATTTGGGGCTATGAAAGGAGCATCTCTGAAGCAACTTTGCAGTGCACAAAAGGTGAGTAACAATCCATTATGCTATGCTAACAAAGTAACTTGGATGTTTATGTATGTTGCCAAGACAGACTTCTTTCTTCAGAAGCTGAACACAGGCATTAATTCTAGAACTAATGAAAAGATATTTAATTCTTTAATGCACTTTCAAAGTATGAGCATTCTATAAATAACATTTAAAGCAAAATGACTGCATCTGTAGAAGCATAGTACCATAAATACTGTTGTTTAGGATTTTAACAATAAATTTAAAGATATGCAGTAACTAAAAGCATTAGTAAGTACGTTATCACTAAAGGAAAAATGTTTGTTTTCATTAAACTAAAACCAGGAGAAGATCTTGTTGCTTGGTCTCTCTGTGCTTCACTGAAAACCATGTCCTCCTCAGGAAAATGTGAGCAAATGTAAAGGACAGCCAAAGGAAAAAAAAGGGGATGGGGAACAGGGATACACACACAATCCTTTAAACGGAGTCACTGTTGCCTAACTCATAATACGAATATGGAGGAAGAGATTTAATTCTTTTGTTTTGTTCTGAAAATCTTTGTTCTCATACACAGCACCTAGATGGGCTTCACAATTCACATTAGATATTCAGGACCTCAGCTACCATTAAAAAATTAAAACAGATTGGTAAAACACATGGACCAGCATCAGAGTAATCATTCAGAATTAACACAGACAGACATCCAGAAACTGGTGACTCCAGGGGCTTTTCAGCAAGCGCTTTAATCAATACCAGTAAGTAAGTGTTCCCATTACAAAGAATGGCAACTAGGGCAAAACCATCCACTCGGAGGCACCCAGAGATCTACTTGGGCTGACCTGGGAGACATCAACCTGAACTCCATGCAGACAAGTACTGATGAAAAAGCAGAACATCTGTATTCCTGTATAAATGCAGATAGGTAACTACATACTTTTAAAAAATCTCATTATTTCATACCTAAATAAATGTTAAATTTTAGATTCTTAAAAATTAAATTTAGGAGAAGTACCTAATTATAACACTGACATGCATTTAAACCCAGAAAGTTTGAAAACAGTGTCTTCAACAACTAAACAACCCCCCCCCCCCCTTTTTTGTTACAGTAGGTCCATTCTTTGATACATCTCAAAATTGGCACAAGCTTGAAATAAACAGTAAATAAGGGATGGAACCACAGGTTTTCCTGATAGAAGCTCATGCCAGATTCAGCTTCCTCTCTTCTCATCAACATCAGCCTGCTGGTTCTTTTGGAAACAGGACCTGACCAGAAACATAGTCACTGAAAGCCCAAAAGAGAGAAGAGCAAAACCAAAACCAAAATCCATACTGTTTATTAACATTCATCTATAAAAAGTGAATTCTTCTACCTATCCTATACATTACTACTCAATTCACCTGCTAAATCAGTCAGGATCTTGAGATAGGTAGTCATGCACCATGTCATACACAACCACTATCAAGAGAGAAAAAAAAACAGAACAAAAGAGAAAAAAACACTTAAAATGTGCAGGGGCTGGGGCGGGGGGGTTGTTAAGCAATATTTGGACAATTTTATGCAACAGTAATGAAAGTGGGACAGTATGCCAGAAAATCTCTCAACTGTGCTACAAGCATGGGCTACAAAAATTTTCTTTCAAGCATATGCCATCCACCTTTCAATAAGGTCTGCTATCACTCCATAATTTTTTTTTATTTTTAGTGTTCTTCACACAATGAGGTAATTTAGAAGGAATTCAGACAGATGCCCTCCAAACCTCTTTTTTGTCAGTATTATACGCATAGCTTTTCCCATACAGAACGTGAATTCTGTTACATCTGATCAGAAAACACCTTTTTGTTTTGTACAGCTAAAAAAACCTATCTTTGAGACAGTATGCATTATTTTTTTTATATATCTGTAAACTGGAGAATTGTAAGAAAATCAGAAGTCCAAACTTAATATTTCAAGGCAGAAACTAACCTGAAGAAACATTTAATAGGTCATACTTAAGTTAGTTACTCCATGGATACTCTTCTTGAAAGCAGCTGATATTTGCCAGTGTAGGACCAGGATGCTAGACTAATAAACAGTGGTTCAATCCCCTGTGTATTCCTATACCACTGAAAAAAGTACCCGGTTACATTACGGTGAACACATAAACCAGATGAGCAGTAACAATAAGCTTTTTTTTCATGCATTCTCCACTTTTGGAGATAAAACACACAGGAACTATGCACTCTTCTGCTCTTGAGAGCAGTTTTGGTGCCTAACTTATTCTGTAGAAGTTACTTGGCTGCCTGTCACAAGAGAGAAGACCAGACAACCAACTAACTCCTTCCTCCTCCTCTTCATAAAGCTGCCACAGGGCTGGGTAAAAGGCCAAACAAGAGGAACCCTCCCATGCAAAGTCATGAAACTGTGACCACAGCAAGAGCCAGGAAAGCAGGGGGATGCGGGTTAACCAAAACACCCATGCAAACACCAGGTAAGGTCCGCCATCCCCAAATGGCTGCCCAGTAAACCAGGCGATAATCTCTTTCAGCTCTCATCACCTGAGTCTGCGTAACGAGATTTCAGATGTCCAACCCCTGTGACCAAGAAGCAGAGAGAAGCAACACAACCATGCTCTGCACAGCAGGCTACCAGTCAGCAACTTCCCCCCCAACAAATACTGTTCACATAGAGCCTGGCTGGAGACTGCGCTGCTTCCATCTTTTTTACTTTTTAAACAGGAAGTATATCAATCCATTCATCTCATTCAGAAGCTATTAAGATAGCTTTTTAGTGTCTTTTATGAGCAACAGCACGCACCTATTCTTTTGGGAGCTAAGTAGTTCCTACACAGATAAAATGCAAAGTCAGTATTTCACTTTTCATATCCAAATGTCACTACATGCCATGCTCACTTATTTCTTTTCAAACTAGTCTTAGTCATTACTTTTTCAGCAGGGACAACTTGAAGAAATATTTTCTTTAGAAAATAGCTCTCTTGCCTCAATTACAGCCGTTTCAATCTAACTATCCACTACTGAAGCGCACACAGAGCAGCTGGTCAATCTTGACTTTTTGATTCCTTATATTAGAAATCTCTTAAGTAATTAAAAATATTTAATTAAAACTAGCTTATAAATACTATTTCTCACAAGTCTGACAGTACATGTACTTCCTTCAGAGCACAATTATGTATTTGTAGTCAGAAAAAGCAACAAATCTAGCACATTTTCACAACTAAAAAATACAATATCATCACTAAGCCCCATCCTACAACAATCATCTTGTTTGTTTTTAAAGAAAGCTTTTATCCGACTGAGAATAACTTTTCATATTTTATTTATTTATAGGGTATTTATGGAGTGCAAAAACTATTCCTAAGTTCAATTAAAATATGATGCCTGGAAGTCACCACCCTGAAGAATACAGGATTGCATCACTGGTCTTCTACAGCTTTGTGTTCACAGTGGGATTGTTAGTGAATGCCACTGCACTATGGGTTTTCAGCTGCACTACCAAGAAGAGAACAACTATAACTGTATATATGATGAATGTGGCATTACTTGACATAATTTTTATATTTTCCTTGCCTTTTCGGATAATCTACCACGGGAAAGAAACATGGCCTTTCGGAGATACATTCTGTCGCATTATCAGTGCTTTCACTATATTTTACCCAGCCATTGCTCTTTGGTTGCTCAGTTTTATAAGTGTAGACAGATTTATGGCTATTGTCCAGCCCAAACATGTCAAAGAACTAAAAAATACAAAAAAAGCTGTGCTGGCTTGCACTGGAATCTGGGTAATGACCCTTGCAACAACATCCCCACTGCTGTTTTTACAATCTGATCCAGACAAAGCCTCGAATTTCACCACCTGCACGAAAATGCTTGATATCATCCATTTAAAGGAAGTAAATACATTGAACTTTTCTCGCTTGATTTTTTTCTTTTTGATTCCTTTGTTTATCATGATAGGGTGTTACCTAGTCATTATTTACAACTTTATCCGCGGCAAGACTTCCAAACTGAAGCCTAAGGCCAAGGAGAGATCCATAAGAATTATAGTGACTCTGATTGCTCAAGTACTTGTCTGCTTTGTACCCTTCCACATTTGCTTCGCCTTCCTGATGCTGCAAGATGAAGATACAACTTACAATCCCTGGGCAGCCTTTACCACCTTTCTCATGAATCTCAGTACATGCTTGGATGTTATACTGTACTATATTGTTTCTAAACAATTTCAGGCGAGAGTCATCAGTGTAATCCTTTATCGCAATTACCTTCGAAGTGTGCGCAGGAAAAGTTTTCGAACTGGAAGTGTAAGATCACTCAATAATATGAACAGTGAAATGATATAAAAAGAGAAAAAAATGTCAGGGGATTTTTATAATGTAAACAAGTGATTCTTTTTCTGAATTCTAGCATTATGCCTACACTGAAGAATGGTCTATAACCAGAAGTAACAGATAAATTTGTTGCACTGCAAATATGAGAGAAGCAGAATAATAACTGCACCTCTTTAAATTTGCTCAACAGCTTTTGTAAACCTGAAATGAACTAGAACTTAGTACTGGTGTTAAACTTGCCAAAGCTTTTGTCATCTCAAAAGATTGTGAATATTGTCAGATACGAAAAAGTGACTATTAGTATAATAAAGCAGACAACACTGAAGAATTATGATGCAACATATATATTGATTTTTTATATCTGCACAAACAAATGCTCCTGAAACTACTGTATATTCCACAGTTCTAAAATTAGCTTCATTCTCTCAAGATCAATGTCAGCACGACTTAAATAGAAAGCATATGTAGGTAACATTTATATTTCATTCAACTAAAAACTTCTTTGATGCCAATTTCTTTGTAACTGACAACATTCTGCAGCCATAGATAAAAATACCATCAAAAGGTATAATAGTCAAACTGTTTATTAGTTCCCTGTGGGTATGATGTGCACATTTATTACACCCTACTCTTGCACACAGTATCTTTTTACACAGATGAAAATACTGAATTTGTCCAGACACACTAGCAGCCTATGTCCCAGCAACAAACTTCAAGGTAGTAAACGTGATGAGTAACTGCAGTACTACTCAAGCTTTCAAGTCCTTTTGAATACTCACACACTACAAAAAATATATCTTTATAATGTCAAACACACACTATTTCCTCCTTATTAAATCAGTTGTTAGCTACTTTCAAGGGACACACTAAAAAGGCAGAAATAAAAAAAGCCTAATATGGTGTTTAATATTAAAAATCTCACTCCAAGAGCTTTTATTATTACCTGAGAGTGTGCGACACATGAAAATTCTAGTCTGTATGAGGCTGATCTCACCTGTCAGAAGCTTAACCACAAAGGCTCTGCAAGCTCTACAGTTCTACTGTAACACGAACATCTCTTACTAAGTGCAGAAATCTCAAATATACGTCATGCAAACCTGAACCACTAAATATCTTAAGGCTTTAAGAACTTCAGATGCAAGCACTAAATGGAATAACATGCTCTAGCAGTAAATTTTTGAAACACAAACATACAAAATAACAGTATGAAATGCATATAACTGCATATGCATTTAAAAGTGAACATGAAGATATGAATTACAGTTGTGCTGTCTTTGTGATTTAAGAAAGAAATCAGCACCAACGTGATTTCAGTTTTCAGATTCACTGAAATGAACAAAACAAAATATGGCAATAATTTGTGCACTGCAAGCCGTATTTCAATCATGCTGACAGTGGAAATGCGACTAACAGAATGGAAAGTAATCAATATATGGATAAATTATAAATTAATTAACCACAGATCACAACTAGGAAATGAATGTTTGAAAATATAATAGTTGTGCCAAGAACCTTTACACTGTATCTCAAGATTAAATTTAGTTTAAAGGGTTAAATGAAGAAAGTTTTTTTTAAATTAAAATCTACACAAAATAATCCTTTGAAACTGCATCTAAAATAACCAATCCATTAGGAGCTACTTACAAACCAGAAGGCAAGCTGTTGATGGTGATGCCAAATATATACTGAGCGATTTCTACAAGGAGAAGATCAAACAAAGCTGAGAGCATCCAAGCACCCAGTAAAAAGGACTGGAAAGAAAAAGTTTGATTTTAATTAATTCAACAGTTTAAAAATAAGGTTTTAATGCATCTCTAAATAAAAGAAAAAACAAGAAAACCACTATACTAGTTCAATTAAGACAAATAAAATCTTTAGCACAACATAATTCCAGATCTACACATCTAGATACTGAAGAATGGTTAGATTTGTTACCAAAATTAATTCTATGGGTCTGATAACTTTCAACTGACACAGCTGCAAACTTTAATTAGAATAATCTATTGACTACAAGATATTATCAATATAAATTTAGATTTATGGAAACCAAACTCTCTCTAAAACCCTTTAACATATATCTCCATACAAAATGTCAGTAATAAAACTGCTATATTAATCCAAGACTACAAGATTCTACACAGTGTAGAAAACAGTTTGTTTACAAAAAAAAGTAACTGGAACTTACTGAAAATTTTCTGCTGCCGTATCTTCTTTCAAATATTCTAAAGTTGTAAATGAGCAGACTGCTGCAGAATGTGTCTTTCAGATCAAGACATATTGTTCTCCCACATACAAGTCTCCAAATCTAGGAGGTTAAAGATTGTCATGTTAAGTCTCTCTTCCTTCAAGGAAATTCTTTACAGAATTTGTGCTCAGAGTGAAAATAAAATACTAAAGTCAGATAACAGAAATGCAGTACATTTAAGGAGGGAAGTAAAGAGAGTAGAATGTTATGGAGAGTTCAAGAAGTCTGTTTAAAAATAAAATATTTTCAGGGAAGAGGTCTACCTGTTATAATAAATCGACAATTAAAATGAAGTCAAATACATTTTTATGTCCCTAGTTCACATTTACAAATAAAAATGGAAATCACAACCCTAGTGAATTGTAGAATTACAGAAAAAAAATATTTTTGAAGTGACCTCCAGATACCAACTAGTCCAGTGTACTGCTCTAAGCAGGTCTAATCAGATCGGCCATTCTCAGCCAGTGTTCGGCCACCCCCATGGTTTAAAAAACTAAATCAAATCCCTACATCTAGGCAGAATTTCCCATGTTCTACCTTGTGTCCACTACCTCTTGCACCACCTCAGTGCATCTCCAAGCAGAGTCTGGCTCCAGCTTCTCTATAGCTTCTGATCAGGTACTTGTAGACAGCAACAAGGTGTCTCCTCTTTGCCTTCTCTTCTTGAGGCTGGATAGACCCAGTTCTCTCAGCCTCTCCTTGTGTGTCATGTGCTCCAACCCTCTGACTGTCTTGGCAGACCTGCTCCACCGTGTTCATATCTTTCTCGTACCGAGGATCCCAGAACTGGGCACTAGTGAGACCACATCTAGAGCACCGTGTCAACTACAGGAGCAGAGTCACTTGCCTTGACCTACTGGCCACACTCTCACTAATACAGTCCAGAAGATGGCTGGCCACCTTGGCTGCAAGAGCGCACTGTTGCCTTCTGTCATCCACCAAGATCCACAGGTCCTTCTCTGCAGAGCTACTTCCCAAGCACTCACCCCCACCAGCCTGCAGCGTTGCAGCCTGGGGTTATTCCATCCCAGAAGCAGGATTTTCCAATTCACCAAGTTCCCATCAGCCCATTTCTTGGGCTTGCCAAGGTCTCTCTGAATAGCAGCCCTGCCTTCCAATATATTCCCACCAATGTTCAATCACCCACAAACTTGCTTAGAGTGCACTTCATCCCATCATCCAGGTCACTAATGAAGACACTAAATAGTACTGGTCCCAGTACTGATCTCCGAGGGGCCCTCCCCTAATTAATACCTGCCTAGTGGACTTTGCACTAATGACCATAACTCCACTGAGAGTCCAGCCAATTTTCCACCCATCTTCTTGTCCGGTTACTCGGTACATACCTCACCAATTTGTCTTCAAGGACACAACGGGAGACTGGGTTAAAGGCCCTGCCAAAGTCAAGGTATGCAAAATCCACTCACTCCCCCTTGTCCGCAGCACCACTTGCCTCATCGAAGAAAGCAACCAGTTGGTCAGGCATGCTTTCAAAGAATCATAGAATGGTTGAGGTAGGAAGGGACCTCTGCAGACCATCTAGTCCAACACCCTCACTCAAAACAAAGTCAACTAGAGCAGGATGTTAACTGACCATGTCCACTCTGGTTTTGACTATCCCCAAGGAGGGAGACTACACAACTTCTGTGGGGATACTGTTCCTCTGTTCCATCAGTCTTACAGTAAAAAACCT
Source organism: Haliaeetus leucocephalus (assembly GCF_000737465.1). Classification (NCBI taxonomy): domain Eukaryota; kingdom Metazoa; phylum Chordata; class Aves; order Accipitriformes; family Accipitridae; genus Haliaeetus; species Haliaeetus leucocephalus. The sequence continues at coordinate 2,070,034 of NW_010973062.1, read as the reverse complement.
TTTTCTTTAAATGGAATTTCTTTGTCTTTCAGTTTGTGCCCATTGCCTCTTGTCTTTCACTGTGCCTGGCTCCTATACCTTCCCATCAGGTATTTACACACACTGGTGAGATCCACCCTGAGTCTTCTCTTCTCCAGGCTAAACAATCCCAGCTCTCTCAGTCTCTCCTCATATGCCAAATGCTCCAGCCCCTGACCATACCGGTGGCCCTCTCCGCTGGACTCTCTGCAGTATGTCAAGGTCTATCTTGTACTCCAGGGCCCAGCATAAGGGACAGCACTCCAGATGTGGTCTCATCGAGGCCGAGAGGAAGGATTGCCCCACCAGCCCTGCTTGTGAGGCTCCTCCTAATGCAGCCCAGGATGCTGCTGGCCTTTTTAGCCACAACACTGCATTGCTAGCTCATGTTCAACTTGGTCTCCAGTAGGACCCCCAGGGCCTTTTCTGTAAAACTGATTTCCAGCTGGTCAGCCCCCAACTTGTACAGGTGCATGGGGTTACTACTCTCCAGGGGCAGGACTTTGCAGTTGCCTTTGCTAAACTTCATGAGGTTCCTGCTGATCCTTTTCTCCCGTGGCAGCAGAACTGTCTGGTGTATCAACTACTCATCCAAGTTTTAAATCATCTACAGGCTTGTTGAGAGCATACTCAGTCCTGCTGTCTAGGTTATAAACGAAGACACTAAACAGTATTGGCCCCCATATTCATCCCTGGTGTACACCACTAATGACTGGCCTCCAGCTGGACTTTGTGCCACTGATCACAACCCTGTGAGCCCATCAGTTCAGCCAGGTTTCAGTCCACTGCTCATTTATCTCATCTGTACTTCATCAGTTTGTCTAAGGATGTTATGGGAGACAGTGTAAAAAAGCTATACTAAGGTCAAAATAAACAACATCCACTTCTCTGCCCTCACCCACCAAGACAGTAATCTACCTCTTCACAGAAGGCTGTCAGGTTAGTCAAGATTTCCACTTCATAAATCTGTGCTGACTACCCCCAATCACTTTATTGTTCTTTGGGTGTCTGAAAATGATTTCTAGGAGGACTTGTTTCATGTGGATCTCTGGGAAGGTCATGATGCTGACTGGCCTGTAGTTTCCCAATCTCCTTTCTTGCCCTTCCTGAAGATAAGAATGACATCTGCTTTCTTCCAGTCCTCAGGAACCTTCATAGACTGCAATGACCTTTCAGAGATAATCCAGAGTGGCCTCACAATGACACGAGCCAATTCTTTCAAGACTAATGGGTATATACCATCAGGTCCCATGGACTTGCATATGTCCAGTTAGTTTAAATATTCCCTAGCCTGAGTGCCCTTCACCAAGTTTAAGCCTTTGTTGCTCCAGACTTCTGCGCTGATCTCAGCAGCCTGGGACTGCTGAAACCAAGTCTTACTAGTAAAAAAACAAGGCAATGCAAGCACTGAATACCTTGGCCTTTTCCATGTCTTCTGTCTCCAGGTCCCCATTCCCATGCAGCAGCAGGCCCACATTTTCCTTAGTCTTCCTTTTGCTGATATTCCTGTAGAAGTCCTTCTTGTCCTTCGCGTCCTTTCCCAGATTCAGCTACAGCTGGGCTTTGGTTTGCATGCTCAGACAGTGTCTCCATATTCCTCTCAGGTCACCTGACCTGCTTCCACCTCTTGTGTGTTTCATCTTTATGTCTGAGTTTAGTCAGGAGCTCCTCATTCATCCATGCAGGCCTCCTGACGCCTTTGCTTGACTTCCTGCACACTAGATGAGCCATTCTTGAGCTTGGAGGACACGATCCTTGATAACCAACCAGATCTGCTGGTACACTCTTTTTTCTGGAACTGTATCTCATAGGAGTCTTCCAAGCAGATCCCTGAACAGGCCAAAGTCCACTCTTCTGAAGTCCAGAGTTGCAATCCCGCAATTTGCCTTGCCCCTCCTCTCAGGTCCCTGAACTTCACCATCTCATGGTCACTGCAACCAAGGCTACCCCCAATCTTCACATGCCCAACAAGTTCTTCCTCCTTGTTTGTAAGTATGAAGTCCAGACACAACTTCTCTCCTTGTGAGCTCCTCCATCATCTGTGTTAGGAAGTTGCTATCAACGCACTCCAGAAACCTCCTGGACTGCTTGTGCTCTGCTGTGTTGCCCTCCCAGCACATATTAGGATGGTTAAAGGCCTCCATGAGGACCAGGGCCTGAAATCATGAGGCTTCTTCCAGGTATCTGAAGAAGGCCTCATCTACTTCTTCATGATCAGGTGGTTCGTAGCAAACACCACCACCAAAGCTGGCTGTGCTGGTCTGCCCTCTAATCTTGACCCATAAAGACTCAACTGCCTCACGTCCCAAGACAAAGCTCTGTGTAGTTCTCTGCTGCTCTTTCACAAAAAGAGCAATTCCCCTCCTCGCCTGTCCTTCCTAAAGAGCTTGTATCTGTCTGTTGCAGCACTCCTATCATGTGAGCTAACCCACCACATCTCCATGACCCCAATGAGATCGTAGCCCTGTAATGGCATATGACCTTTAATTCCTCTTATTTGTTCCCTATAAAGCATGCATTAGCATACAAACATCTCAGAGAGGCACCAAGTCACACTGATTTCCCAGAAAACATGTGGGAGTGTTCCACATAATGCTGTCCCACAGGCACTTCCCTATTTATGTGTATACACGTGTAGGCCCTTTTCAGTCTTGTTTTGCTGATTACAAGATCCCTTCTGTTCACACCACCCTGTACCCTTTGCTGGCTAACCCAGTCCACTGCCTCCTCACTTGACTGCAGGTTGTCATCTCCTCCCTGTGTTGTTCCTGTCTTAAAAGTTCCTCCTCACCAGGCTGGCCTGCCTGTTAGCAAAGATGCTTTTGTCCCACTTGGTCAGGTGGATCCCATCTCTTCCAAGTAGTTCTCAATCCTCAGAGAGGGTTGCATGGGCACAAAACCCAAAATCCTGTTGCCAACACCACCTGTGCAACCAATTGTGACCCACAGAATCTGTCTACCTCACCTTGGTTGGCTGCTCCCAGTCACCTTTGTGTCCTGCATGTTTTGAGAAATGGCTTCTAAAAAGATTTGCCCCACGACCTTCCTAGGGATGAAGGTAAGGCTGACTGGCCTGATGTTATCTGAATCCTCCTTTCCGCCCTTCCCGAAGACGGGTGTGACATTTGCCTTTCTCCAGTCATCGGGTACCTCCACCAAGTGCCATGACCTTTCAAAGATGCTAGAGAAAGGTCTCACATTTCCAGCACCTTTGGCACCCTCAGAGGTAACCCATCTGGGTCTCTTTAATTTACATGTGTCATTTTTCTCAATGGTGGATACTGGTGCACTCTCACAGACTCTGCTAGGAGGCTTAGGGACCTTGGAGGCCGGAGGGCAAAACACACTAGTACAAACTAATAAACACATCTGCCTGAATACCTCATCCTTTTGCATATTTCTTATCACTAGGTCCCCTGCCACAATGAGGACCGGGCACACACTCTCCTTAAGCCTTTCTTTTGCTGCAGATGTACTTACAGAAACCTTCCTTGCTGCCCATCATCTCCCTCGCTAGTTTCCAGCTCAGCTTTGGCTCCCTGCTCCCTTTCCTAAGCCACAGCCTGCTGGGCATTTTCCCTTCTGCGGAAGTTCAAGTGCCAACACACTGCCTGAGCTTTATATTTCTCAAGGTCTTAAGGCCTCAACCAATGCGTCTGCCTCTAACTTCCCCAGCATACCAAAGGACTGAACAAGAAGAAAGAAGTGGGACCTCACCATTCTAGCTGTCCCATGTCAACATGCCCAACATTAAAACCTAGCATGAGTACCACCCTTCCTGAAGTCGAAACTGGCTGTGACCTTGTAGCTGAACATTTCATGATACACATTAACTGAACAGCCCTCACATAGACTATGGAAGTCTTCTAAGCCTAATTGCTCTTTACTTTAGTCAGCTTAAAAAACGCATAGGTCTAATGTAATCAAGATCTTCATTTTACACACTGCATCTTCACTGCTTTTTGAGGGTCCCCTTTATGGAGACAAAGATCTTTTAGTTTTGGGCAGTACACATTTTGCCTTCCAAATCAAATGTACTCTTCTTCAGCTGCATGCTTTATTTCCTATGCTCTCTACCAGCTTTAACAAGTGTTAATGTCCAATATCTGAAATGTCTGTTCAGCCCCTGAAAAAATTCCATTCCATTAAACTCATCCCTGCAGACGAATTTATTCTAAACAAATTTTCTTTGAAGCGTTCTCCTTTGAATATTAGCATCGGACAAGAGTTAAATGATCTGCTCTCCTTGATCTCAGAGGTACACAATTATATATATATAGCTTACTCCAAAGGCTATGACAATAAATGAAACAACAATTTCGGGAAAGAAAAAAAAAAACCCAAACCCACAAATTCCCCAAAGCACCACAATAAAAGTATCATAGCTTCTACAGATACCTGTGAATGTTTATGCTTAAGACACAGTAAACATGGTTTCTTTGAATAAAACACAGCTACTACTGTTTTTCAGCAGATCAAACAAATGAAAAGAGACAACTCTTCTAAACACAAACTGCAAAACAAACAAATAACCCAACAAACCCCAAACCCACAAAATTTCCATTTAAAACTTCAATAGTTTCTCAGAGTTTCTCCCCCCCCTCTGCAAACACTTGGTTGTAATATTTTTAAAAGGCAGATGTTAATTTACGTGTTTTTGCTGCACAGCATTAACAAGACACTTGGAAAATATGAGCAGTGCTCTTGCAGAGTTGTAATCTACCTTATTACAACAAAGCTCTCGTTCTTGACAAGAAAGACCACAGAAAGTGCACCAACAACTATCACTAGCTAGGTCTAACAACCTTTTAAGGCTTGCAGGCTACAGCTGACATTCTTGAAGACATTAAGTTGACTACATACTTTTTTTTGATGTAACTGTAAAACATGTGGGCTAAGATAATTACAGAGGCCTTTGCTGACCCTTCTCTGTTGAGAGAAACTCCCCCATCACTCGGAATCTTCAAATTAGAAGCAGCAGTTCTATTCAACAGGCAAATTTTAGTTTCCCACAACTAACTAGAACAGAAGTTACAGAGTGAAAGTTATGGCCTCTTTGTTAAAATAAGTCATATACAATCGGAGTACCCAACCACAATAGCCCTCTTCAGCCTCAAAACCTAAGCACAATAAGATATTGATATTCATATCAAAATACTTCTATTATTACACGGGTTAAATCACACTTCATTCACAGCAAGTATCCAAATGCCAGTGGCTGAAAGGAAAAATTATACAAACCCAATCATTTCCCAGACAAAAGAAAGAAGTGAAAAGCTATGTTGATCGTTTCAGATCAGCTTTTCTCACTTTTTCCAAAAGTGGCATACTGCGGTGACATAAAAAAAGGCAAGAACAAGCTGGTCTACAACAGTGAACAAAGGGAAAGAACCAGAGGAGAAACAGACTGTGGGGGAGGGGGGCGGGGGGAGGAATCGCATAGAAGAGTGTAGTTTGCAGTCTCTTTCCACACAAAATGAACTCTTACCTGAAAATCCTCTTTTATAGCTTGTAGGTTATATGCAAAGAACTTCTGATAATGTTGGAAGAGCAGCGTCAATAGAATCGAGATGGCACTTGGGACTAGTAACAGACTCTTTGACAAAGGTGCTTTATCTTAAAGACAAAAAACAAACAAACAAAAGCCATTTCAGAGAAAAGTCATTTAAATTACTTGAGAAATGTCATTTGAAAAGTGACATATTTAAACAGGGGATGGAAAACATAATACCAGTGGCACCACATTGACTTTTTATCTCAACAACTTCCCAAATTCTCAACAACTTGCAAATAGATAGGAAAAACGCACCAACCAAAGGAAGTCTTTAGAGATATTAATGACAGTTAAATATTAATCAGACATTTTGTTTTCAACAGTCTCTCATGAAATTAATTGTTTGGCTATAATTAAACCAAACTCTCTGCACCTATAGAGGTCATGCCTTCCTATGCAGCCCTCCTAAGGCTCAATCATGTTTCAGGAAATAAAACAATCACTCTTTTTTGCTAGCAAGATATACATGCACATCTAGTTAAAACAAATAGCTTTGTTTCCTTTGTGTTAGGGATTACGATTAGCTTTTTTTCTAGAGGCTATGAAGCAGGAACCACCTGAATAAATTGACTTTCTCTTCACCACACTTGGATCCACTGTTCAAGGAAACATAACTACGTTAATTTACACAACATTCATCTCCCTTCCATTCAATTATTACAATTATTAATAAAGAAATTAATAAAATCAGGACATTTGTGAAACAAGAACTTCTTTCCCCCAGTAGCATGACTTTCAGAGAGGACACTCAGAAGAAAACAAGCAGAGAACAGAGAAATCTGCAGTACACGTTTACTAAAAACCGCCAAGTGGAGTATCCAGCAGGAGTATACCCAGCAATTCATCCTAAGCTGTTGGTGTAGTTGATGCAACGAAACACAAACTCTTACCCAACAATTCAAGCAAATACAGAAACTCTGAAGTACTATTTCATCTATGACTTTTCTCCTTTTCACACATGCAACCTGAATCACATTTACTTCCGTCCCAAACATCCCAGTTATAGCACAGAATCTGATTTTTCAGACAGCTGCTTTTTTCCAGGGTATTATGAAATCTGTAGCTCTGTTGTCATTGTTCTTGGATAACAAAAGAAGCAATAAGACTACTTTAAAAATACTAATGGGAAGAAATGAGCAGAAGCACAGGAAGAACAAAACTGCATTAAAAAAGTTTAATACAGGAAACATTTAGTACTTGTCTAGATAAACTGACTACCATGAATGATTCCATCAACATCTGCTGCACAGCAGAAGAGCAAACTGCTATAAAAGGAAGATGGTAATAGGCACCAAAGCCAAGATTTTAATCATGGCACAATCCCACTGCCATCAAAAATATGGTTCTTACTACATAATTTAAGCATGATCCTCATTCAAGTTCTAACTGATGACATCAAGAACAATTTTGATGGGCCTTGTTAGCTGTTCTCAGCTCACACCACCTTGCAGTCTGCAGTCTTCTGATGTTCACCATGTGAAGAAAACATCTCTTCCTACATGTATCGTAACGTAAACCTGTACTTAAAACTCTTCTTTCAGTCCACGACCATATCTTTGAGTTCATTATTTACAGATTCACTTTCCTTACTCCATTTAAGCAATTAATGCCTTGAAGAACTATCCTTCTCTAAAAATTAGACAGTGACTTGGATTGACACAGGTTAACATTACTCTGCTAACCATAAGCTCTACTTTTATAATTAGATTTTTTATGTGAGACACATCAGGAGGGCAGAAAGCCTTGAATTTTTTTAATGCAAGAAAACTATCCACCTTTCAATTTAGTATCTTTCTTTGGATTTCTTTGCTCTCCAAAAATAAGATCTGTAGTCTTTAGACACCCATTTTTTAAATTACTCATCCCCCTGATTTAGTTGGACGCTTCAAAAGAGTCTAAAGCCATCAGAGTACTGTAGAACACTGGGGGAAAAAAGACGCTAGAGCTGCCTGAAAGTTACTGTGCACACAATGCACACACATATTCACTTGACACCTCAGGCAATGCTCCCTTAGTTAACCTAACTTAGTTAACATTTCTTGATGTGAAAAGGTCAGTTTTATAACTAGGATACAAGAGATATTTGAAAGCACAGTCTAAATCAGAACAATAGTAGTAGTCACAACAGTAGACATTTCTGAACCAAAGTTTCATAAAACTGGTCATTTTACTATCAAATACATTTACATTATTTCATGAGTTTAAATAAATTTTTAGAAGAACTCATTAATCCTATAATACTTTTCACATAAGGATCACATTACCATAAAAAACATGGCAAGCAAATAACTAGATTTCCCACCATGACTATATATTTCTATATAGGTTTAATATTTATATTTAGATTTTACTGTAATTTTCGTATCATTAGATCATTTTTACATTACAGGTAATACACACTTGAAATACTTTATCCTATCAAGTTCATTCCTAATTTGAATACATTCAAAAATAACCAACAGAACCTTATCTGTTTTCTCCAGAAGTGTGAACAAATATTTTTATTATGAGCCTCCTTCCAGCTTAGACACTTTAAACCTTGTTATAGAGGAAAAGTACTTATTTTTAAGCATGTCATTGAGTAAAAAAGCACAGAAGTAACTAACCCATTAATGTGACAGTCACCCACAGGGAACACCACATGAGTAACGGAAACTCCTACTCTCAAGCTTATAAAAATGTTGTCATGTCAGTAAAGTTTCTTCTTGTCCAGTAAACTTGAGAAAGATAAACTCCTCCAGATAAATAATGCATCTCCTGAAACGTTTTTTCCAAGTGTTTCACTGTACAATGTAGTAGTTTGCTTTACCACTCAACAGCATATAGATCCTTATCAAGGACTGCTGTGAGGTCACCAGTGAAGGAACAACCCTCCCACTGCTGTGGAATGTCTCAACCAGTAAGACCAAAAATGACTAACGATCCCAGATACTGCACAATCAGGCATTCTGACACCCATTCTGACATTTATTTAGAATGTAAAGGCAAAATTTAGAAAGCAAAATTAATTCTAGTCGAATGGATTTGCAACCATGTGCAGGATGGAAACAGGTTCTACCAACCTACCAAGATACCAGTACCTACTGGTAGCACCAGTGTAAATGTGCACAAGGAGGAGAAAAGCACAGTGCCTCTATACCACATAAAGAAAGCAGAATGAAAGGATAAACTCTTATTTTGACCCTGAAGAGTTAAAATACATCAAATACTATCTTCAAAGGCCTTGGAATAAATTTGCAACCCCAAAGTACTCCTTAAGTGGCAATTCTTTCAAACAACAGGCAGAAATAGCTTTGGTGCTGCAACACACATACTGAGCTTCCATCTAAGTGAACAGAGAAATTTTGTAATAACCAGCAGAACATGCCCATACTATGATGAAGAACAAAGAACTAGCTTTCGCTACAGATCTTTGCTTCCCCCTCGTGCAATGGAGAAGTTCTCCCCAAAATGCCCTAATAATCTCACAGGCAAGCACCCTGACCTTTGTGCTACCACTGTGCAACATGAAGCTGATCCTAAAATGCGACATGAATGAGAAAACCACCTCTAAGTCTCCACTTTCCACCCCTGCACTCATCGCAAAGCCTACAAATCCTCTTCTTCCACGACCTACTACTTTTCTGGCTGCCAGTACCACCTTCAAAGTACAGAGAGTTAAGGAATAGATGTGTCCGTCTGTCATAAACAGAGGGGGAGGTTTATGGCACAAGCGCTCAGGCAGTTGCAGCTTCAGAAGCCACCACTGCGCTAATGAGAACACGAAAGCTGTGGTAGCAGCAACAGCTACAGTTTTTTAAATGATTTCCTGTTCCCTGCCTGTTCACCACTCGCAGGTGAAGAGAGATAGCAAACGAGCATGTCAAAACAGGCAGCCAGACCAAGCTAGTTTCAGAAGGGCTTTTTGGGGAACAACTTCACCCACTGGACCGCTACTCCAGGCCTGAGACTCAAGCGTTGACTTGGGAGAGGGCCTCATTGCCAGCACCAGCTGATGAGCAGTGGCTGCAGAAGCTCAAATTAGCTCAGGACATTTTTTGTGGGGATCCCTACTGAGCTTACACCACAGCTGCAGACAAAACATGCTGTTTTTTCTACTATCATCTGCAAACTTCGCAAACCCAGCTGCTATGAGGCAGACACGCCACTTTCATACAGACAATTAACTGTTGGGGGACACTATAATGGCATGAAATATGCATGAACCATTTTTTAGTGTTGATACACAAGATCTATGAGTCTTTTAAACCATAACTGATGCACATCTGAATGCACAGTACTTCCCAAATGCACTGATAGAATCTGTATTTTGGGTGGTTGTTTTTCCTGCGTTAAGGCATCATGCAGATATTCATCTATTGTATTCCAAGATCTGTCCAAGAACCTGCAGGAGGTTCACCAACCAACAGTGACATTTCAAAATGGTCAGAGTTTTCAAGGACTTTTGTCTACTATTCTCCCTTCAGATGCAGGTTTGCTACACATCAAACAGCATGAAAACCTCCTCCTGAATGCTTGGAAACCTTGCTTGTCCTTTATTGTAATGGTCGATGAAACCCACTGTCAGATATGCAAATCTCAGTAGTAACTTTTAAGTGCTTCCTAGACGCCAACGTGTGCTTTTGGGAGACTGGAGCAACCTTACTAGATCTGAGGAGTAAAAGCTTGTCGTTATTATAACCACACACAGAGTCCTGAACAGTAGCCGAGAACAATCAACAGTGTGCCATGGAGGGAAGATGACAAGAGATCCGGACACATGCAATACTGCTTGAGGAATCTGGAAGATACCAGGAGACTGTGTGCTGACTGGTAGGATGGAATTTAACCATATGATGATTTTTTAGAGTTTGTTCAATCCAGTGTAAGTATTTTCCTAATACTTCATTCTTTGAAAAAAAACCATGCACTACCAGAGGACCCTGCAAAAGCAGTGAAGTTACTGCTTCCTGAAAGTGTTACACGACTGAATGAAGTATTCTGGGTCAGGAATGCAGCTCATGGCCCTACTCTAGGCACAGAGCACAGACACAGGAAGGGGATCCTGTGTTCAGACTGTCACTTCACAGCATACTCTGGTGGTTAATCATCGTGATGCCTGCAAGTGAACACAGTAAGAAGAGTATCACTGCAGGAACAGTTTTTCATCAAATGCTTATAAACTTAATACAGAAGCTGAGAGGTGAAGAACATTAGTATATATATTCCGAAAGTCAATAAAGAAACCAACTGTGATCGTGCTTTAAATCTTTAAATTTTTAAAAGGTGCTGGTAAGACTTCAATCAAACCAGTTACCTATACATTTACTGTTTAGAAAACTGCTGATTTTAGCCTGTCATAAACTATAAAAGAATGAGACACTACAAAAAGAAAAAAAAAAGGGAAGAAAACCATTGTTTCTAAAAGGAACATATGAAAAGAAAGTGAAAAGGGTTGAAGTTAACAAAAAACGCTCACCTTGTTGAGAAACCTTTTCTTCCTCCCAACCACAGAGCATATTACCATACTACTATTAGTATCCACTGTCAGAAATACCGGGTATGGCTACACCACAACACCACGTGGAGATCCCCATGTTAGCCTGAAACGAGGTAGCTCTGCAGCAGCAGCAGAATAGCCACATTTTTGTGGCGTTCAATGCATGGCTAATTGAACTGGTGTGGCTATGCTGCTCCAAGGACTCATGCTAATATTTTGAACCAGGTTGCACTGTGGCATGCTGATGTACAAGCTAATTTGTTTTCCCATATAGTACTGTACTGTGTAATATTGTTATGCACAGAAGTCTGATATATTCAATACATACTTACTTCTTCCTTCAGCTGTGCCACAAAGCATCAACTTACATGCCTTTATTATTTTCCTGACACCCACGCACAACACAGTTCAGCCTTGCAGGTTACGCAAGCAGAGGAGCACAGCGTTCCCTTCTTGCCTTGGGGATCTTTAACAAATTGCTAGCACTGCACTACAAGGTTCACAGAGAGGTAAAAGCGTAAGTTGCATTAGTGGAACTGCTTGCATGCAAGTTCAAAGGACTCTACTCCCTACTACTACAAGAAGTAGCTTGTGTGTAGTAGGCAAAGCAGCCAAATATTTTCCACATGTAGCAAGTGGATAGGCTTTAAAACACGGACTCAGATTTTACCTTAATAAAGACTAGCTCTAACAGGCTTTCCTACTATACTCGCGCAGTATTGCACATAGCATGAAGAATACTGGGAGGGGATATTACAACGTCTGCAGAAAAGTTTGGTGTTAGTCTTACAGGTTTACGTTTTTGGAAAGGCCCTGCTGTCTTATAATGGAAAGCCTCCTGCGTGTCATACTTTGCTCCTGGGATGCAGCACGTTGGCGAGCAAGCACCAGATATACCTAAGCAGCACTACAATAAATCAAACGGACAGCCCAGTTTCAGTCTTCATGCACTCATGCTAGCCTTGGCGGAGCCACTGAAGTGTTTCAGCAGCATTCTTCATGGGATTCAAGTTGCCGGCAGACTGCAACACAAGAATCCAGTCTGGGTCCGGCACCACAGCCCACCTCTCAAGCCCTTCCTTAAAGCCAGGTGCTGCAGCATGCTTCCTGAACACACTGCAATACTGTTTTACAAGTCAACTCAACTGGATTAGTGTCTTGCTAAGTCATTTGAGTATGCCTGTGCTGTGCTTCCTATTATCCAGAGTAATTGCCTTTCCCCCCCCGCCCAGGGCATACCAGCTCCTCCAATATTCCAGATAACAGAAACGGTTTCCCTTAAGAAGGGCAAACTGGTTTTGTCCTTTTAAACGGTGTTCTTCCTTGTTTGCCGACTTTCATATCTCATAGTGGTAACATGTACCAGGTACATTTATTTTTACATCTCCTCATCCAAAATTGTGTCATGCACTGGGTAGGTGTGTTATCAGCTCCCAACATGGTCATCATCTGCTACACCTGATACTGCCTGTCCAGAATTCAGCGTATCACTCCTAGCAAAGGACTTACTTGTCTGAACTGGCTCACATGCACCCAGTGTTGGACTGCTTGTCTGTTGGAGGGGTTTGCTTTTATATATGTCTCTTATAATGTCACTTTTCAAGAACCTCTCTGCCTATGCACGTGATTTTAAAGAGTACTGAACAGGAGAAATAGGATGGGGGATTTATACCAGGAAACTCTTAAAATAGGATAAGAAATACTAGAGAAACACTTAATGTAAGAACTCAACTGCAGTGCTCAAAGTCATGAGATAACTCCTTAAAAGGCACACAGACAAGGTCAAGCACTTCACTACACAGGCCCAGCTATGCAAGCATTATTTACAAGAAAATCTAACTTCAGTAGAGGTGGTCAAACTTACGAGGAATACCTGAAGCTGGATCTGTGGTAAAGAACTCACAAGTTTTGAATATTCCTTGGATGAAGATAATATCTTCCACCCCACTGAACTATGGAGCCAGGACGTGAAACGAACTTTTCTGTGTAGCCATGTATCATAGTGTAGCATCCACTGGCACCCATAGTACAGAGATGATCCACAAAGTCAGCTCATGGGAAGTAATACAGAAATAGTTCGTACTTGCTAATAACTTTGAAAAATATTGTTTGTTCAGGATACTAGTGGTATATTAGCAGAAATAAAATTTGGCCATCAACCAAGCGAAGATCCATGTAACAAAAACAGCCCAAGGGTCTATCTATGGCTAAATCTAGATGATGTTTTTTAGGACTGTTTTATCAACTGACTGTAAATAATGCAACAACAACCTTGCCCTGAACGAAGAACAATAACAATCAGGACAGCTACAGTAGATAAGTGGACTTCAGAAAAGCTTAGCTGAGCTATACTTAATCTGTTGTATGTCAGGGCCACCTTGTAATACAAAAGCAAAATGCATTCAGAGTGAACAAACCCAACAGTATTCGCGATCTAGAAATCTGGAAATGCAGCTACTCAGTAATCTGCACAAACAGATACATAGCTGAACTCCTTTTACTGATGAAATAAAAATACTCAAGTTTTTCATTTACTCAGTCAAGATTTTGTTCAATGCCAGCAGCCAAAGATTTTCCCAAATAAATGTTATAAATAAATTGTGCTAGCAGGAAGCTACAGTGTCTTCCTCCCACATCTCCTAGAAACAGCACATCAGTCTACCAAACTTCAGTCATCTCTTCTGCCACATTTTGTCATATTAAATGTTTGGAATATTAAACAATAATTTAATTCTAGCAGGCACACAGGCTTTTTATTCGAATTATAAGCTATCTTCTCTTGAGCACATACAGTTACCATGTCTGGGGCATAACAAAAGACAGAACTGACTATAGGGTCAATCAAAGTTCCATGAATTTTTACAGCAAGAGGAATAACGTGTGATCAAAAATGTCCAAAACTTAATATTCTGATTAAATTATTCTATGTAATGAGGGTCAAAGACCAGTTTAAAATGCATATTTAGCAAGAAAATATCCTAATCATCTCAGTCTCCCTGTAGTTTAAAAGAAGAGTTTTGTTTCCATCAAAACATCAAGAGATAAGAGAGGCAGCCTAGAAACACTGAGGAGACAGGATGCAAGACGGGGAAAAGGGACTAATGCAGTATCAATCAAAGGGAGATAGGCTTCGTAGGACATTAATTACGAATTTGATCTATGTACTGCATCAAATAAAACATAAGGATTCTTGAGTTATTTCTCTCATTTAGACCTCTAATGACAACACAGACTATTAAATTGATCTTTATATGGTTTCCACAATCTCCTGGAATTATACGATATAGTCCACTGTTATCTATTTTGGTTTATTCTGAAATTAGCAGAAGAAATAAAACCCAAAGAATTCAGAGAACATGGACAATAATATCCTCATCCAAGATTCTATCAACCTTCATTAGATTAATATTACCAGATGGAGCAAAAAGTTATAACCAGCTGCAACTGCTGCCATTGCGAGCCACTGGTTACTCTCCTATCTCTTTCAGAGAAGTATTAAATGCAATTTCAAGAATTAACTAACTAAGAGAATCTACAAGAACTAAAATACTTCAAATGAGTTAAATAATTATTTAGGTTCTCCTAAGGAGTTTCAAAATCAAAAAGAAGTTTTTAAAAAGGTGAGTAGGCCAAACCCAGATTTGCTTCCATAAAAACTAGGGACAAGGGTGTCTCTGGCACTCTTGTTAAAACACTTTGCATAAGAAGCCCAGTAAGAATCACATTACCAAAATGTAGTAGAGCTCTGGGGTCATCTACTGTTTGTTTGTTTTCCCATTGCTAAAGTGGGGAATTCTGCAGAAAGGAGTGAAAACAAGGTAATGATGAAAACAAGGCAAAAAGAATACAGTAGTCTCTGACATTTCTACCACCGCATCTACGAAGATGCTAAAGCCCTTAATCTAGTAAGAATATAATCAACTGGGTCACTTTTTAAAATTACCTACGATACACGTGGCTAAAGAGAGCTTATTATTACTAAGTTTTACCAAATGGTATTGTGATATGGCTTTAACCAAACGTTATAGATGTTAAGAAGTCTGTCAGAGCTGGCACACCAGGCTAGAGGAGCCTTCAGTCTGACCCAGCATGATCACTCTTATCGCTCTTGAACCAGGTGTCTGATTATTTTATCTAGGGTCTCTGATACAGGTCCATTTATCCACCAGCTGTGCCTCAACAATTGTTTGTCATTGCCCTTCTGCCAGAGATTATCGCTCCCAAGACCCAGGGGCAGAACAGAACACTGACACACATATACGTTTCCCTGATGCAACATAAGGCACTCATTCATTAGCTGCCTAAAGCATCAGATTCTGCACATCAGTGACTGAATCCTACATACCTGCTGCTACTGCAGCAGACACTTCAGCTACAAAGGCAGAAACAATAGTCTGAGGGCAAAGGGACATCTTAAACTGCCACAGTTGTGCACCAGGTGAGCGTATGTCACTGCCACCTAACTCTGTGCCTCTACTAGAGTTTGTCAGTGCACCAGTACCAGCCAAGTCTTATTGTGAAAAATCACTTTAGGTCAGCAGGTGAGTTCAGTAAGAGTGTACACTGCACCAGTTTTCCAGAAGAAAAAAATTATAAAAAAAAAAAAAAAGTAAAACATTTACTTTTTGCAGAATGGCATCTTGTCTAGGTTTTTCTCCTCGCACAAGTATGTTTCTTATGACTCCAGTTTTCCACTCATCCTTCTGATGGACCTATCCTGGAGAAACTTTTAAATACTGACTGTGGCTTTCCACCCATTCAGCCAAACAAGGATACGCTTCACCCCACCTTCCTTCTCATAGAATTATACACAGACACATGCCACCAAAAGGTTGTTCTTCTACAGTACCTATTACTGGAGGAAAAAATAATAAAAAAAATAATCAGGAGCTTCGAATCAAGTGCAGTGTCACCAGATCCATCTGCAAAAACTCGCCCCCCCTCATTTGGACGCCTCAAACAGAATACAGCTACAACTAACGCCCCTTCTTAAGCGGCAGACTTATTCCCCCCTTGCTGGAGGGTGCTTTCACGCTCAGATTTGGGTTTTTGCGTGCAGCACGCAGTTAGTCAGCAAAGTTTTGACTTATCCTTTGTCCCAGCCTGCTCTGTAGTGCCACAGCCCACGCTGCAGCTCTTCGCCGCCGTTCCCACAGGCAGCAGGTTCTTTGCCCTGTAAGCCAGCTCAGAAGCAACCCTCGAGGCCTGCCAAGTCCGTCCAGGTACCGCTGGGATACGAAATGATTTACGTATGCCGCACGCAAAAAATAAACAAGAGCTGGAAACGTGTTTGCCCTTAAACCTGCCTTGCCAAAGAAGCGGTTTAAACGACAGCCTTCTCTTCGCGTTAGAAGAGTTCTTTCTCCGCTCTGATAGATACCTCTATACATTTTTTGTCACATACATACACCCCGAGGGTGTATACACACATATATACGCACAGAGAGGGAGCTGGGGAGCCGGCCCCGGGACAGCCGGGCCGGCAGCGGACCGCTCCGCCCAGACACAACCCCTGGGCGCCGGCCGGCCCAGGCGGCAGAGCCCGTGAAAGCGGAGACCCCCTTCCCCCCGCCCCCCCCCGAGGCAGGGCCGCGGTCCCGCAGCGGCAGGAGCGGTAAAGCCCGAGTTTAAACGCCAGGCCGCGGTGTGCGGGGGAAGGGGGGGAGCCAGGCCGGCGGGCTGCCCTCCCCTCCCTACGCCGCCCTCCCCTTCACCCCGGGGCTGCGAGGGGGCCGGTACTCACAAAGCCCGTTGGAGCCGGTGCTGGTAAACATGGCGACGGCCCGGCCGAGGCGGGCGCCGCCGGCGGAACCCCCAGAGGCCGGGCGGACCCCCCCCAGGAATCGCGGCGGGCCGGGGACGGCGCGGCTAAGGCGGCCGCGATGGGCCAAACGCCGCCGTCAGGCGAGCGGCCGGCGCCCCCTGCAGCAGCTGCTGGGAGCGGCTCCTGTCAGAGGCCCTGAGGTACGGGGAAGGGCTCTGGAAAGCTCGGGGCGTAGCCAGGCGGGGGTAAAACCCGAGTTAGCCTGCGTGTACGATACCTAATTAGTTCTGCCTTTATAATTAGGATTTAAATTTGAAATTTGTAGGTGCCTGGGGGAAGCTTGGCTCCTCGCGCTCTGGAAACCTGTGAGAGGCTCGCCCTAGTCTTGGGAGTCCGTGAGGTAAGTGCCGGCTGAGGAGCCACGGGTGAGCCTTCGTTACAGCTAACGGAGACATAGTCAATCAAACGGTGGAGTCTGGAGAGCTTTGCAGATGGTCAAATGAAGGTGTCTGCTTTAGGGTGGAATTAATTGCTCCCTAGGCTCCACCGACTGTACCGAACTGATCACCACTGGCTGTAGCGGGACGTTAGACACCTAGTTCTCTACCAACGTGGTAGATGCCTAGTACAAGGTGACCCAAATTCCCAGCTTCATGCCAATAGTGGTATAAGGCTGAAATTTTTCGGGCACCAAATTTCAATGGCATTTCCAAGGGAAGTCATGGTTTACTGAAATAAGTCACGCTAGGCATTGAACAGGTGGTGATGCTCTGCTCTGCATCACAGGTGCGAACATCGGGAAGAAACAGGACGAGGTTTGCGCCCTGTGTGTTTGTGCACTTGACAGGACTGAGGGCCTCAAAGTCACATTTAGTTTGCCGCGGTACAAGACTGAGAATAAATGTCACTCTGGAACTGGAAAATATGACTTGTCAGCTAGGTAACAAGTTTTAACAGGCCACCATTAGTAAAAACTTTTTAGGCAAGTCATGAATTTGTTAGATTCCATAAAATGCCTTTTAATATTTACCTTCAAATGTCTTTTAATAATTACATTCAAACACAACTATTAAATAGCACTTGTAAATGTGAAGATTCTGAATCTTTGTAAACAAAATCTCTTAACACTTCCAAGGGCACGTAAAAAGACCTTATGCTTGGGTCCACAAAGACTTAAGCAAAGTTCAGCATATCAGTGTGTAATTTTAAAATGTCTGGCTCCCAGCGCTAATTTCAGATTTCTGTCGCTCACTTGTCCACTCTGTACGGGGCCTGCAGTCAGGCAGGTAGGAATGGGATTCACAGTCAGCTCACAGAGCAGGAGGTATGTCTAAACTAGCCAGAAGGAAGAACCAAAGAGATAGTGCACTGGAAATCCTGACTCTCTCCCAGGCTAAGGTTCTTTCCTCAGCAAAGAATTTGAATTGGATTCACAGCAGGAAACCCATCATTGTCGTTGTGTCTTTGGCTACAGACAACTGGCTTACTCTTGGCTGTTAAAGCACAGCTGGAAGAAGTGGTTTGCTACAGAAATTCTTCTTTCTTTCAAACGCAAATGGCTCTGGCTGCTGTATGTTACACATGCAAATTCTGTCTTGCCAATGTGCTGCTGAATGCGCATAATCATACATAAGTCACTGGCAACCCTCATTTCTAAGGAAAGGGAAGGTAAGTAATGCGGTATAAAGCTTATAATAGTTCCAATGTGCAACTTCATTGGGAAAAGCTTGCGTGCCTCCTGAAGCTTTAGGGATCTAATGAGGTACTCATGGATTAATTAATCACCCTTTTGGACTTTTTGACTAACCTCCACTTAAAGTAATTAAGCCTTATTGTGGATCTGGCTTTCATATAGGTGAGGATAAAACCTGCAAACTTTTCCATCCCTGCCTGTGTAATAGGCTTAGGATTGCTGTTTTGATGCTGCATACAAAGCTCGCTTTTATTCATTTTCACAGTCGCACAGAATGGAGTGACAGAACAATCATTAATTTAGAGGTTTACAGTCCTGATGGCCAAGAACTAGTGTTGTTCTGTTTTATAAGCTCAGTTTTGAAGATTTCCCTAGATTGATGTCCTACAAGGTAATCACATTAGAGGGATTCTTCTCAGCAACGTTGAGCCCTGGAATTGCATTGAAGTCAGAATCATTAAACATACTAGAAACTTCTGCGTGTATTTTGCTGAGTAAGGATGCATTTGGGGAAATATTTAAGAGCTGTTTTGAAAGCAGCTCTGTGGACTTGTTATCGCTGACAGATACAGCAAAACTGAATGAGTAGCAATAGTTGGCAAGCTTCTCCCAACAACATACCAAAATACTTTCAGATTTGTCAGTACTGCTGGGATACAGGGAGCTGGCTCTGAATTTATTTGCCACTGTCTTACTTAAGTCTACAAATATATTACTGAGTCTTTGAAACATCTAATGATATCCCTTGTTTCAAAAAAAAGATTTAAGTCAGTTTTTCTGGGATTAGATCAGATGAGATATGCTACGTGGTTTTGAGAAATTACATACCCCATGCTAATAATTATGGTTTCACATACTGATTGAACGGTAGGTAGAGGAAATGTATTTTTTGCCCTCAGATACAGTGCCAAGCAGAGAGGGTTTTTTATTCCAACACTGTCAGTGTCAACTGGTAGCTTGTCATAAGAATTATGCAAATTATTTGCATTATTTAAATATACAGTGTTGTCCCCTTTAGAGTTAAATGAAATCATCAGTCCTCATACTTCCCTTGGAACATATCCCAGAATAGGAAAGCTAGCACTTATCTACTAATCTACTCAGAACAAGCTTAGAAGGCTTTGACACTGTTCAAATGTCAGCTTAAATATCTCCATTTGTTTATTACATCTAGTTAGTGGGGTCAATTTGGTATGTTCAAAATAAAATTATTTAAATTTCCTGCTCAAAAGAAAATCCCAGGAGACTGGAGTTTATATTTCTAACTATTTTCTATCATGATTAGGTTGCTTTCTTCTCTGAACTTGTGATGTTTTTGAACCAACTCTTAATTACTAATTAATCTCTAACAGTCAGATGCTCCCCTGCCATATAGAATGAAGGATAGCAGCAGAGTAAAACAGGGTGGAAATGTAACACCTCGCTCAGGAATTTTCTGTCTTAATTCAGTGCAGGTTAATGATTCTGCAGGTTAATGGCAGGTGGTCTAGTCTCTTTGATGTCTGGGGCTTCCATGACATTCATAGTAGCACCTGCGGTTATTACAATTACCTGAAAATATTAGCAGATACCTGAAAAGAGGTTAATGTTTAACTTAATGATTTCAGTAACTTCTCCCTACAGTTTCCAACCCTTGTCTTCAGTTACAGAGGACTGTAAAGAAGCCGTGTGCCATACAAACCCTACAGAGGAGACTTCTGTGACAGTGCAGCTTGCTGATCACAGCTTGCATGGGAACAGGAGGAAGGGCAGAAGGCAGAGATTCACTGGGCTGAAATCAGACTGATTGGTCCTGTGCCTTTCCAAAATTAGAGAATTTCTCTCAGAAAGTGAATAAATCTTTGAACTGCAGCAAACCTGCTGTCCTCTTAACCTGTAGTGGGTTCATTTTCTTACACAGATTTTTATTTTTTTACTATAGCTAGAAGATACAGAACATTTTCTAGATTAGTTCTTTCCATGTAGAGCTGGTAGGCTTACAGTTAATGTGAGGAGCGTGGAGCAGCTAAAGGAGAAACCTTTAGGTATTTCTTAAGTACGTTCTAAAGAAGTGTGCAAAGGCAGGCAATCTAATGGAAAAATTGGCAAGACTATTAGGTTTTATCTCTTTTTTTCCTATTGATTTTGCATCATACCATTATAAAAAAATGTTAAGAGTGCTCAAAAGTTTTCCATTTGTTATGGTTCTAGCCATTTCAATGAGATGTTTTGCAAAACTTCAATCACCCTGTTAAACCTGAACTCCATAGCGACGTCTAGTAATGTGAATATGTGGGTAACTATTGCTTCAGTAACTCAGTTCAAACAGCACTATCTTGTTTTTCAGCTAGAACCCTGGAATGGGAGGCAATGGCAGTGCAGTGTTTAAGGGACTGGCTCATCTGGAGCTGAGCCAAGTCACCAGCTGGTGGCTACCAGCAGCCACAATCTCCTGCTCTTTGCATTGCTCGCCTCCATCCCCAGCCAGGGCCTTTTCATGCCTACTTCAAGCCTTAACCACCTTCCAACAAGTGTCTCTTATTTTGTCCCAGCAAGTCACCAGAAATGTGCTGCATCTGCCACCTTCTGGATTCAAGCCATGCCCCTCAAATGTGGGTGAGAGGAGAACAATGGTGCAGTGCGTCCTGCAGAGATGCAGGGAGGAAGCACAAGAAGAAAACTACTTGCCTGGACCTGTGGAGGCAACGTTGCTTTCTTCTTTGTGTTGTATCTTTGTGGACTGAACATACACGCTGACAGTTTTGCGCTGAAAGTCTTAACCATCGCTTCTCTGTTAATGGTTGACCAGGTGATCCCAGGCACGGACACCGCATGCACCCAGATGTTGGCATCTCTGTGTTCAGGGGCAGCACCAAGCACTTGATCAGCAGCTGTGTCTCTAAATACTTGTAAAATACTCCCTTTAAAGTTGTCATCCTTAAATTCTTTGTCATAGGAGCCAGGCTATTTACTTCAATGAAGGTTGAGATCCTGTGAAAAACAAAAACATATGGTTGCATAACCAGGAACTAGATCCTAATGCAAACATATTAGGAAAACAAGTTTACAATATGCAAATTGATTCTGATGTTTCTTAATTGTTGATTTTTATCTCAGTTTTTATGTTTAATGTTCTATGTTCATGTTCCTTTTGACTTGAGTGAGACCTCATTCTTGTGAGAATTAAAAATACACTGATTCTGCTGCCCTTGGCTGAGCAGCTGTCACTGGATTTTAGATCACTCATCTGAAGGGCATTAGTTTACTACAAGGTAAATTGCAAAACATCAGTAAGCATCAATAAAATGATGAAATTTAAGGATAGTGCTCAGAAGACCCAATTAAGGAATCCATTAGGAGGGCAAAATATTATGTATAGCATTGCATAATGCAACATACTTGCATATCTGTACTCTTCTATGTGTACTAGAGATCGAGCACTAGCTGTCTATTTCAGACTGAATTTATGTCAAAGAGTACCTTTGTGATCTGGAGTATATGCTAAATTACCCAAGATAACTGTCAGCAATAGCAAAAAATTTAAGCCTGTAGAATGCAGAAAACGAGTTGCATTGTTCCACACAGGTATGGCTGTGTTGAAAATCAGATTTTAGAAGATATTTATAGGGGTATTCAAAGGATTTTTTTCTCCCTGATACCTATCGATATTTCTCAGATATCCCCCTCCTCTTCCTTCACATCCAAATTGTAGTCCTATCTGTGTATCTCCGCACAGTGCAAAGGTTATTAAACGCCCGTATTTACACTCAGAGGCAAACCTGTGTTTAAGGAAATATGTGGCCACCCACATCATGATGTTATCAGGCCTGTAGCATAACACTGTTAAGAGATAAAAAAAATGATAAAGCTTCAAGTGGTTCTTCTCCCCAAACGCCATTATCTTATTTGTATTTATTTAAATTCAAGTATGAAGGAAGTGTCTTGTCTTTTTTTCCCCCCTAACTCTAGTTAGCCATACCAGAGGGTGTTTGTGTTCCTGTGATTGTATTGAAATACAATGATCCCTCAGAATAACTTGCAAAAAGTTGAAGAATGTTCACCCCAGAAAAGTACTTGCATGATATTTGCAACAGGGGTATGTACGCCTCCAGGAAATAAGCATTTCTGGGGTTTCTTTTTTCCTCTAAAAATGTTAGTAATGGCAAAGTTAGGTGCCAAAAATCTATGTCATACAAAAGTGTAAAATTTTGCCCAGCCGAGGCCTTTAAATTGCCATCAGAAAATGAAACTGGTCTTCATTGCCAGAAAGAGGAACTATTGTAAAAAAAACCCAACCGAACAGTTTGTCGATAAATCACGTTTAAATACAGCGGAGCTATTAGAAACACGAAAAATATGGCTTGTTACAATTATTCTTGACCCTATGCTATACTTTTTCCAGTGTGGGCCATTTTCTGTTTGCTGCTACAAGCTCCATTATGCTAGGGAGATTTCTAAAACTGAGGATGAGATCTAGTCTAAAACTGAAATATAAAACTAATTAAATGCAAAAGCCGGGATACTTACTGTTCTATTAGCTCCCTTCTCTGCACGTAGGAAGTATTTCTTGTTTTTCTTGCTAAGCGCAATTTAATATACTTTAAGATTTTTTAAAAATACCTAGAGTATGTTATACATTGGGGTTGGGGGCTCTGCAAAAATCAGTGTTCATGGGGCCAGTTGTAGCAGAAATCGGCACCTGTGGCAAAGAAATCTTTGTTGGCATGGAGGTGATGTTCTGGACCGGCACTCAGCTGCCATTCTGGGCCCGTCCTCTCCTCACCCAGGAGGGAGGACGGTGACATTTTCCAGTTAGCTGGCACAACGGTGAGGGCGGTTTTCCACTGAGCTCCCAGGACAGACTTGACCGGGGCATTAAACCAGAGAAACGAGCGCCGACATTTCGTTCCATCATAATTTTTGAAGTAAACCCCAAAATATCTGGTTGCTGAAGTTTCCAGGGGATTTTTGTGCGCTGCCTTCAGCCTGGACAGCCCGGCCTGAGCTCCGTGCCTCCACGCTCTTGGGCAGCTCGGTGGCTCCTCTCCAGCAAACGCGCCTGCGCTCAGGGGAAACGAGACAGCAAGCAGGAATTCATCGGGAGAGGAGGAACTGGAAGGCCTTATTTGAAGGGGTGTCTAAACTGCAACATTAATCTTTTACTATTATTACAGGCACGGGCCAGAGCTCTTGCCACAGACTCCTCTGGGGGCACGTGCCTGCCGGCTGGCATCCAGCCATGTCTTACCTGCTCATATACTCATCTGGCAGTTGCACTATAGGTTGCATTAAGGCCATTTTTGGCATGTTAATCATGTCAGGAAATAACAATCAAATACTAAATCAGCTCATACTGAAACTCAAGTTTATTTTTTGTTCCTACTGTAAAGTAAGTTAGCAAGCTTTTCAAGTAGGAGAAAAATAAACCAGCAAAGTCAATAAGCTCATTTGTACATACAAAACATGCATTCGCTGCAACATTTGTTCCTTAAGTAGCTATTTGGTCTCTAAGTATATATACTAGTAAGTATATATTTACAACACAAGTCATGTTACGCAGGTGACAAAAAAATTACTAGTACAAATATTGGTTTATTTCAAGAATACTGGGCAGGACATTATTTTTGGTTAATTTTATATGTGGAAGTATATTGAGAAGAGAGTATTTTCAGTCATTTTCCTACGGCTTCAATTCCACATTTCAGTGTGGTTAGTCCTTCCACAACAGCATGGTGTGGGTCTCAATAACAAATGATTGAAACATATTATCCATCAATATGAGCAAGAACTGGTATGTTTGTATATGCAGGAGAAGCAGCTTGCAAGCTGAATTCAGCATCAGTGATCTTGCTGGCAACATGTACATTTGGGGGCAAAATGTGTCCTAGGCAGCATTTTGATGTCATACAAACCCTAGACATGTTGCTTACTTGTAGGTAAACTGTTTTCATCTGAAGGTCGCTGTGTAAAAAGACACAGTGTCCAGGAAAAGTACCAATCTGGGGCTTAAGTACCTGCATTTGATGCAACACTTGAGATGTGTCGGTACATTACACTGTAAAACAGGAAAGAAAAAAAAATTGCAACGAAAAAGAGCACGTCAGCCCCAGATGATTTATGGCCTGATTCAAAGCGCCCGGAATTCGACAGCAAGAGTCCTGTTGCGTTTTCAGCGGGATTTGGCACAGATGGATGCGCTTTAAACTTCCAAACCGCAGTCAGTACAGCAGTGAGCTGGGCCAGATGGAAAGTGCCCGTCACAGCCGGGATGATTCAGGGAACAGATGGGTCTCTGCTTTGTTTTGAGAGGGGAGCGGGAGGACGCATAGCTAACATCGGGTGGGAGGCCGCCTTCGCTCTCCGTGGATGGCGATGGCGTGAAAGAAGATATTAAGGCAAGAAAGAAAAGAGAGAGGAAGGGAGCGGTCGGAGGGGAAGGCTGGAATGTGCGGAATTAGCACGGGGTGGAGCAAGAGACAGGGAAAAACAGAGGCACGCTTGGGGTTACGCAACTTGGCTGGTCTTAAACCTGCTACTGGCAGGGGAGGAATCCATAAAAAGCTCCAAGGAGGAGATGTGGCGAGGGGGATTGACAAGAAAGGTAACACCAATGGGCTGGAGCCCAGGTGGTCTGTGCAGGGTGGAATGATGACTTAAAAAAAAGAAAAAGAAAAAAATGAAAATGAGGTAAAGAAAAACAGAAAAAGAAGAGTTGCTGAATTATCTTGAAGAATTCTGGTTGCCTTGTATGTTGTATCCATAGAGTCTCTTTTTCTGTAAGCTCATGCAACGAAAGGGTTTTCTGAGCTGCACTGTCTAGCTAGGATGTCCTGTATCCTGAATACCCTCATGTTCCATACAAGATACAAAAGAGGTGCAAAAAGTGTCTTCCCTCTGTAAAACCCGAATGCTATAGGACCTCCTGAGTGTGTGTGTGTGTAGGCAACACAGGGCAAAACCCTCCAAATAATGTGCAGGAAAGCAACTTTGCTTGGGGAGTGCTTGTCAATAAATATTCTGTGTACGTGCACATATGCAACCACAATACGCACAATCCATAATCCGTGAGCTAAACTAAGGAGGTGCTGGGAGGCCAGCTAAAGAGGTCAGGGTACTGCTCCAGCAAAAAAGCCCACAGTTTAAAAAGTAATGTTGTCTAATATGGGTGCTTCTCTCATGGAAAGTGCTTAATAGAAACCTAGACTGATCATCAGGTGGCTATTTCATAGTAATCAAAAGTAATGACACATGCAAAAAAGCCCCATCAGCAGCTTCAGCCTAAGAGAATGAACCCTTGCCTGATACGACCAGAAAATGGGAAGAGAGCTAATTGTGCTCTGTTGGAACAAATCCCAATATAATTTAAAATTCGATTAAATAGACTTTGAACTGAAATTTGATGACTCACCACTGTTTTGGTGATTACTACAAGCAGTCTTAAGGAAGTTTCAAAGTTCTTTGCAGGTAAAAGGCTAATACTTTCTAGATCCAGGGGGTATGCAACCAGGCTTCTCTCTTTTCTGAAAAAAGCTCAAGGAAGAAAATCAGTAAGTGGATCACTTCATTCAAATGACATTGTGTAACCACCTATGGTAAGAATTTAGGGTGAGGCCTGAGAAACACTTTATCGAGATGGAAAATTATAAAGGGTGTGTGTCTTTCATCACGTATTGTATTTCTTCATTTTTGTCTTGCTGATATAGTAACGACCAAGATGATCTTCTCAGACATAGCCATAATTAAAAAGGCATTGGCCTGGGTTCAAGATAAAGAGTGTTTTAGACCTTTAAAAACAGAACTGAGATCCAAATGGGTAGTAGATTACTCACTGCTGAATGAAGACCTTCAAGGATTTAATCAGAGTGTGGAAAAAAACCAAGTAAACTTTCATAGTGGGCAGAAGTAAAGGTGGAGGTGCAGGATTCTCTCTTTTCCTGGGCTGTCATGTCCAGCAGGAAAGCTGAATTCCTAAGAACCAACAGATAATATTGTCAAAACCCAGGTGCTAATGTTGTCCTGGCTAGACCACAGCAATTACGATCCCTCTGTCAGCACCCTGTCTGGCTTTCCCACGGATCCAAGGAGTGAAGGAGATTTGAATATATTTACAAATAACGATTTAGTGAAACAAAAAAATGTAAGTGTGTTTGAAAGGAACTCTACATTTTGACGTGTCTATTTGAGGAGATAATTAAACAACAGATGTTCCTGTCTCCTACAAAGGTTGATTGACCAATAACCCTACCCCCTTAAATCACAGTGCACAAATGAGTGTCTGGTCTTTTATTCACGGTGTGATAAAAAACCAGGGTAGTCTGCCTGATAAATCACTTCTACGCCTAGGAATATTTGCTGACAGACGTACTGCTTTCATAAGCAAACCGTCTCCTGACCCAGCAGGGATTATTTTGTCTCTTCCTTGCTCTGAGAGGACTCATAATGTGATGGATTGATTCCGCATATTCCCACTGCCCAGGCTTGAGGGAGCTGGCCGCTACTATGGCTCTGCCACAGTTTCTTTGCACAGATACCTAGGCTTTCAATCAGCTGTGCTGCTTCATGGCAAGAGAGGAGCCTAATTAAATTATGTGGGCTCAGAAGACTGTAAATGGAGCTGTGGCCTCACACGTTGTGTGACAGAAGTGCCAGGGGCCAAATGCCTCATCCACCCTCTTCCTCTTCAGGTGACCTTTTCCGAAAGCTTGTCTCCCTGCGGAAAGTCTTGTGCAATAGGTATGAGACCCAATTAGAGTTTAATAACTATTTAATACCTGCCCTCTGCATGGACTTTCCTATCCTGCAAGAAAAGCTGTCCTGAAGTTGAGCATAACCAAACACAGAATAACTTCTGCACACAAAACACCAGCAACAGACTCGATGCTATCACTTGGTACACAGCACCTTTCTAGCACTCGTCGTTTCAGGCTTTTCCTTCATGTAAACACGTTTGGTGGAATTTTTCATAACTTGCGCTCACCAACCAGCAATATTTATTTCTCTCAGACACTTGTCATCAGTCCTAACTAGAATGTATGCTGGAGTAGTGGATGAGCAGTCTCAAACAAATTATTTATAATCTCATTAGATCACTCATAAGCAGAGAAGGACTTACACAGGGATTCAGAAACAACAGAATCAAGAGTGACTGAATCAAGATCATGATGTCCATTTCAGAAAGGATTTTGAGGCATTACATTAACCAAGGGTTTGGTATTCACCCAGATAAAAAAAAGGGATCCCAAATGCTCGCTGTTCTAACGGACTCTTCCTCAGAAGAGAAAGCGTGTGCAAGCCCCAGACAGCGGGGTTTTTAAGTCTCAAAGCTCAGGCATCAGGAGAAAATACCCCGTACGAAGGAGGAATGGAAGCCTAACAAGGAGATATGCCGGGCGTTATGCTAGCTGACACATCAGCTCCTAGATAGTGCTGTTGGCATTTACAGGAATTATGGAGAGAAGGAAAGCTGAGGTGTGTGAACGCATGGATGCTAGCCAGTGCCATCCTGCAGCCACAGGTGATAAAAAGAAACTGAGGGGCATCCGGGCATCTCCGCTCTGATCACGAGGACATGCTGGGAACAAGACAATGACAGCAAAAGGACTGCTCTCCAGTGCAAGTTTGCAAGTGGGAATCAAATGTCTCTCCAGCTGGGGCTTTGTCCAGGTGGTTCAGGGGGCCAAAGCACTTGCTCACCTACTCCACCATCACCTTCATTAATACTCCCTTCATGAGAAGCGTGCCCTTACAGGAGAGAGAGACACTATGGTGCTGTACTGCCCAGCTGGTTTGCCTCTTTCACATGCAGCCCCCAACACTCCCTGACCCATGACTGTAGTGTTCAGAAGGGGCTATTTCTGCATATGGGGCCAAGAGCTGAGATGGCTATATGGGAATTTCTCCTTGTCTGTAAATCCCATGACTAGGTTATGTGCTGACTCTACTTATTTCCCTTTCTGTTTTGACCATTCCTTGTATAGACATGTGCTCAAAAATTATGCAAAGGTAAAGGTTTGATTCCCCTTTCACATTCACGTGAATTCAGATTCAAATTTTTTATATGTGTGTGTATATATATATGCGCGCACACACACACACACACGCATACATTTTGCTCACCATGACAGCCCTGGAGCATGGAATTATTTGTGTGGAGTACATGTACGAACAAGCTGGTAGCAGTGTGTGTTTCAGTACCTGCCTTTGCCATTCTGCCTCAACACTGCAAGAGACTGCAAGATGAAAAAGTAGCCCAGATGTATTACAGCATCCTGTAATTTTATTATGAGACTTACTATATTTTGTGGTCTTCTTTTTACCCCAGAGGCTGAAATCCAGATATTTCCTGAGAATCCCTGCTTTGATTTTTTCCAAAGGAAAAGCTTTGAGGCCTTGACATTGCAAAGAAAGATTTGAAAAATGCAAGGCAAGTTTGCCACAGAGATTCAGAAAGAAAACACCAAAGATAATAAAAGGCACTTTATTATCCAGAGAGGCTGACTCATGTGTTTTGAGAAATGCAATCTGCAGTATTGTGTAGGGTCACCTCTGCCCTACTTCACCTAGGGCAATCACTCGTACCAAAAAACCAATTACAAAGCATTAATACTCTTATTTGTAATATGCTCTGCTCCCTGGTCCAGACCAGCTACACAAAGGATAGAGCAATGGTCCTGTTGTGTTTTCTGAACTTCTTGGGCAAGCCTACTGCTGACCGTAAAACGCAGCTAGCCAACACGGCTCTTCTCTGGGGAGATCACAAGAGGTCAGAGGCAGCAGGTCAGAAAGTGATGAATTTTAAGAAACGGATTGTGCCTGTAGACATTCATAATAGTTGAAAGTATACAGAAACTCTGTGCTCAGACTTTATGTTCACATCTCTAGGTATTCTGGGGACTATCATCTAGCCATTGTCTTGGTGTGCACAGCTGACGTCCCTATTGCTATTTGCCCCTTCTTTGACAGAGACAGAGAGGCGAGAATTCCTCAGAAAAAATTAAGCAGTTCGGGTTGGATAAAATGTCAAAAGGATGAGGTATTGGTAAACAAACCCACCAACCCCAGATGACAAAATACTGCATGACTGGAACGGAGAGCAGAATAGTTCAATGACATGGAAAATGAAACAATACGACAAATCTAACAAAATTGGCCAACAGTTTCCTCAATGTGTAAGCAAGATTGCTTTCAACACAGCCGTTCTCTCTCCACCTGTCATAATGAGTTTCGGAGTTGACAGTCTCATAAGTTTCATGGTTATGAGTTATAAGAAAATTTGATGCAAATCCTTAGATGGATTAAGTCAATCTAGCTTCACCCATTCATTCCCTTGAACCAAAATCCATTTGTTGCGGTTGAGGATCTGGCTTCCTCCTCCTCCACAACTGAGCACAGATACAGCTTCCTCTTACCACTTGATATAAAAGCATCTCACTCATAAAATGTGTGAGTTGCTTTTAACTCTGTTGAAGTTCATTTTGTTTAAGCATGCAGTTCTCTTGCCTGAGCACAAACAATATGTGCAGCTATAATTTTCTTTGTGACTAATTTGCCCTCATAGCTGTGGGTGATTAAATGGCTTTGCCATATTTGATTGGCAGAGAGGTAAGCACCTTTAAATACATTGTAATTGGGCTTTGGGGTTTTTTTGTCTAGCCTTGTTAAAAGCTTAGTTAACACCTTTCTTGGAGCTGACTGCATGAACATGCAAATGAAAAACTTCTCGGAGTTGTTTTGTAAAGCACAGCTAATTAATACAGTGAAGTACAACTGAGTTAAGTAGGAGAATCATAGCTCATAAACAAAGATAAGGAAATTATAAAAGGTGTGACTCGTATGAGTGTAATTACCTGCTTGGGAGGCAAAGATTTGAGAGGCAGGAAATCCTGTGTCGTAATCCTCATTCCACCCCTGACCTGTGCTGCTATAGGCAAGTTGCCCTGCCCCTCCGTCCCCAAACAGTAGTCACTCCATGAGAGTCACGTAAGGATTTATTAATAGAATAGACAAAGCATCTGAAACACTTAAAGTGTGATTTAGGTACTTGTGAATATTACATGGAACAGATATTGTCCCACATTACAATTTTCTGGCACCATTCTCCATATCCTGTTCAGAAGTGAGGAAATGGAGACTCATCACTTCTCAGTGGTTGCTCCTTGAAAGTTAAACAAATCTGATTTTTGTTACTTTAAAGTAATAGATTACAAAGCAGATTGCTAGAAGGGAATTATCGCAGTAAGGTGCATGATCCCAAAAAGAGTGCTGCCAAAGGGCTGCCGATAGCACAGAATCAAGATTTTGTGTCTCCTTCAGCAGGGAACAAGAAACCACTGTCAATCCTCAAAAAAAAAAAAAAAAAAAGTCTCAGTTATTGACAATTAATAACCAATAAATCTGATGTTATAACTCCATGTTAATCCAGACTTTTACTCAAAAGCAATGTTTATAAAAGGATCTCAACTCCCGTTTTGTAACATCTCACTCCTACAATAGACAGAGGAAAAAAGATCTGAAGATGGGGAAATCCGAGAGGAAGTAAACTGGAGGTTGAGTCAGCACTGTAACCTTGCAGTCACAGGGTAGATGTAAAATCCTGAAATGCGCACATCTGCCTCAGTGAGCTTTCCCGATCCAGGTCCAGATGCGTTTAGACGGACGGGGGAGATTCCAGTCATCTCCAGGGTGTTCCTCAATATTCAGACCCCCCTGTGTGTGAGGCATTTTAAAAACACAGCTGGAACATCTGCGTTCTCCCACGTCACACAGCGACTGCCAAATTGTAATACTGGCTTGTTTGTATTGTCTCATTTAGTAACGTATAAGCCGTGCATCTGAAGTTATTTACCTACCTTGAGTCTGAACAAATCACCTTTCTAACCTGTTAGGGTTTAGCACGGGTCTGGTGAGAGGATTCCTGCACGAGTTCCCTCTGGGCTATTGCCACTGGTGCTGTGGCTTTTAGGGCACAGGAAGAGGAGCAAACCCTTTTCAGGTTCTTCCTAGCACAGTCTGTAAATCCTTTCTCTTTTCAGTGCATTTAATTCAAGGAAGATTCTTACCTCTACTTAATTAATTTAATTAATTTAGGCCAAGTCACCTCGCATACATGCTTGACCGACCACGGCACCGTGGCTTCTCTTGCCTCTATACCTCTGTGACATCCATTCACAAAGAAGTCCTGAATTTCCTGTTGGGGTGCATAACTGCACCTTTACCAGGCTGAGAAACAAAGAGATTGGCCTCTTTCAGACTTTTCTGTTCTGAGTCATCGCTGAGCAAACAAATGCTATGGTGAAGAAAAGAAACTAAGAAAATGTCCAAGCAGGACAGCGGAGCTGCACGTTGGTCCGTTAGTGCTGAAAATATCAGGAAGTGCAGAAGGATAAGTGGGGATAGTTTTGACCTTCATCCAGGAGGAGAAATCAGAGAGGTGCCAGTAAAAAAGTCAGGCTAACGAAAGGTATTTTGCCTTTTTTTGTTACAAAATTCATTTTGCCTGGGTACTTGGAAGACAATGACTGTGACAATACTACAGCTGCAGCAAAATGGAAACCGGCCAGGTCCCAGCTTTTGTTTCTGGCAAGGAGCTGAAGCACTTAATGCCTTTGATAGTGTTTCATGAAACCAGGCGGGTGAATCATGAAAGAGTAGTACAGAACATGAAAATGTAAAAGTGAATTGAAGCATGTAAGAAAGCTCTTTTCACCAGAAGGTAGGTAAAGAGGGTGAAACGCTGGAGAAGGTTGAATGGTCTAGGGCTCACTGTTTTGAATAGTTGACTCAGATGAGGCAAGACTGTTTGGATCGGGAACATAAGATTGGAAGGCTGGAAGACTTGGGTTAAATGTTAACAAAACTAGAATTTGTGAAACAGAGGAAGTTACCTAGCCCAGCTGGAACGTACAAGAGGAAGAACAATAGCCTTGCACAGATGTCAACACAGAGATCTCAGAGCTCTCCAACAGAAAAGCCCAGAAGCAGAAAGACAAGCACAGACCAAATTTCAAATCATTTGGAAAAAAAAAAAAAAATTAGAGAGCTATACACATTGAAGCAAACAACATGAGCCAACACAATGTCTGGCATCGGGATGATGGTATAAAATCTGCACAGGATTACATCACTCTGCAAGAGCATGCCAGCAGCAGCAGGTTGCTCACAGCGGGCTCCGGGGGATGACAGCAGCCCTGCCAGCTCAGAGGAATGCTTTGTACAAGCATTGACTGCACAGCGCGCCAGGGGAACGAATGAGCGAACGAAGCAAGGAAGGAAAGAAGGAAGCATTGTTCGGAGAACAAATGGGATATTTGCGCTCAGGTGTGCAAGCCGGCGTGATGCCAAAGGCCACTGGTACTTGGGAAAAGCTACAGCAGTAAAAGGCTGGCACGGGAAAAAGATCTGTTCTCGCTCTGGCTAGCTGATTGTCAGTAGCAGGGGTGCACTACCTTAAAGGAGAGCGATCTGGCAGAGGCTGAACAGGACTATGGCATGGTTGGAGGGAATCTGAAGTCCCTCTCTGAGCAAGGACTGCAAACACTGAAAGGCTTTGGGCAGGAGGCTAATGGCATGTCTTTTGATTTTTGCTGTTCGCCCTATCTCTAGGTGAACTGGGAGCCGAGCTGGTTGAAGGGAAATGTTCAGAGTCACCTTAGTAAGACTCTGGTCACAGATTCCTGGAGAGAAGTGTTTAACACTACCCACTGCAGGTGGCTTTGCAAGCATCTGCAAAGCTGGGGGTGGGCGAGAGGGCTGGCATCCAGGGACTGAATTCCAAAATGGTAAAACTACAGGGTTACCTCTAGCAAGAGGGGAATGCATAAAAATCTGCCACGAGAAAGGTGACTTTGTCAAGGTTTGTGAGGCTACGGAAACAGTGGCGAGCCCAAGCCCTCTGTGTGAGACTCATCAGCCAGGGCTAGGATTGCTGTGGACTTTACAGGACCTCTGGCATTGCTCTACGCAAGACGCAGCTTTTCGTGTATTTTCATAGCAGCTGGCCACTCTTGGGGACCATCAGTAAGCAGCTTCTGCACTTAAATGGATAAACTGTACACAAGCCATATCTCCGATGCTGCATTCAGCCCACCTTGTGTGTGTGCATTGCGTATCTGACCTGTGCACGCGCTGCAGTTGGATCCACTGTGGCCACACAGAATGGCTTTCCATCCCACGGCACTCCATTGACCAGACTCGATCTTCACGCACGTTGTGTAGACAATCCACACATGCTACAAGGCAGAGTAGAGGCCTTTGCTATGCTGCCTCAAGCCTCCCAAATCTTTATGACACCCTTGAGTACAAAGCTCAGCTCGCACCATGTTCATGGTGGTGAAAAATAAGAGGTTTTCATCCAGTTCTGGAACTTTCATTTTCCAGTGAAAGCCAAAGCTTGTCCCTCGGGGAGTGTAGTATCGTGAGGGGCTGTGAAAACATGACAGATGCCACTCAGCCCACATCATGTCACCTTTCACTAGTTCTGGACTTTTCTTTTGGGGCCTAAAGTATGTTACGAGAAGAGTCAGCTCTTAATTTCAATGAAGGCTGCCTTTCTGGTAACCATTACCTTGCCTTGGGGGACAGAGAAGATCCAGGGTCTCAGGACAGCATTCAAGTACGCAATATTTGCAGTATTTCAGTCAATCCTGCTTATGCCCATTTCCAGCTGTCTTGAAGTTCCGTGAAAATCACCCCCTTCCACATCTTGACTTACTTCCCTAAACTTTGCCTCACCCCAGAAAAGTAAGACTTCAAATACATGCTGTAAGGGGTTTCAGTTGAGACGGAAGAAAAATAATTCAAGGATATGCCAGTACTATTCCCAGAAGGACAGAAGGGGAAACTTTACGAGGTTATCCACAATAACCTGATGCCAAGCTGAGGCATTTCATGGCTGAGCCGCAGCTCGTCCTCCCGGAGCGCAGGCAGAGCTCTGGGTGCCCTTCCAAGCTCTGCCGTCAGCCGGCATTTGCAAAGCAGGTAGGAGAACTTTCGACACCCACTTACCAGACATTATTCCTTAGCAAAGCCTCTCATGTCAGAAGCCTGCGCTGCTTCGGGAACATCTTGCAGGCATTACGCAGGCTATGTTAGTCAGTGACAAGCCATTAGATAACTGTGTGTTACCACCAGGAACAGAACATTTCTGTTAACGTTTCTTCTTAATGGAGAAAAAAGTAGTGGTAACATTTCGAGAAGTGACACCCACACGAAGCTGATAATGCCCGTTTCTTTCCTAGTGCCACAGATTCCCGCAGCTATGGGATCCTTCGCTGTAGGGGAAGCCAAATGATGATTCAGTCTGCTCGATGTACTCCTGTTGTTCAGGGTGGGAGCGCAAGCCCCAGCTAACATGGCCAGTGACTCCACAGGCACTCCAAGCATGGAATCTGTGCAGAGAGTTTTTTCCAAGACCCACAGTTATTGCAAGAAAAACAAAATAACTCTTTCTTTACTGACCACATCTGGATGTGGATGTGGATGTGGATGTGGATGTGGATGTGGATGTGGATGTGGATGTGGTCAGCCCCGGGTTCTGTCCCAGTGTTGCCGAAGCAAAACTCTTTGTCCCATGAAGCCCCGTCTAAACTCACTCTATCGCAAGTATGATAGCAAACATTTTGAAACACGGTTATTTTCGTTTCTGTGACATGCCCTTGGACTCTGTTGGATCAACCGCTGACAGAGTCAAGGACCTGACACCAGCCTGGAGGAAGGCTTTCTTGCTTTTTTTTTTCTTTTCTCTTTTTACTATTTTAGTCACCTACTAGTATCTGAGCTGCAAACCAACACAGATGTGATTATCTCAGCTGTCACTGGGACGGAAGTGGCATTGTAAATAGATAGGATCCAGACCACATAGCACTTTAAAGATCCAATTGCAACACGCCGATATACAAATAGTAACAAATAGGAAACCACTGCAGCCTTTCAAGCATCAATGCAAAGCTTTCACAAGGACTATCACCATTGTCAGCTATTTCATTCATACCTCTGAGTACCATCTTACATAGAGTGTGCAGCAGAAGCTTCTTCTCAAAGCTGCGTGCTCAGCTTTAATGAGAAAAGGAAACGGTAGGCAGAAATAAAGTAATTGAACTGCCACAGTTATGGCAACCCTAAGAGCGGCTGAATCAATGAGAAGTGAAAAGTATATTATGGGTGACACAGGTTTTCAAAAGGAAGAATGTTATTGAGAAGGGCACGGTTAGAAAATCACCATTAAAACTAGATTTAAAGGTATAAGTAAAGACCTAGTCAGCCTGAAAGAAATTATCTTCACACAATTAAGCATATACTTAATTTGACTTCTAAGCCAGCTTACACTTAAGCAGTTTTCCAGTACGAGTAGTAGTTGTTCTTATCACAGCAGATGTTCTCTGAAATTTTGTGTCAGCATCCATTGTAGGTAAACCAACCTGTCTATGGAAAACAGTTCTTTTTACAAAATCATAGGGCTTTTGATATCCAGAACAATTAAATAAAACATACATTTTGCCTATCTTTGTGTATTTATAGGTGACTGATACCTACAGCACATCATCTGTAGGTAAGATAGTCTTGAATGGCTAATTAATTTTATATTTGCAGATATAGTATCGTTAAATCGAGTCTGATTCTGCTAGCAATTCTAATACCCTAACTTTGCATTTTTTAGGATTCTTACCATATTTTCCAACAAGTATTTTCATTTCAAGGGGGCTTTTCAGGGAGCAAGATGCTTCTTGGGGTGAGCAGAGCTGGCAATACTTTTAAGGTAGACTTTAATAGTAATCAAATCACTGATTTTGCTAGACTTCTCTGAATATTATATGATGTTTGATTTACTTATGTAATAACTTACAGGAGTTGATTTTTACATGTTATGTTCAAAACTGTAACTTTAAGTCCCACTAAGTTTTTTG
The DNA here is from genome assembly GCF_000737465.1 of Haliaeetus leucocephalus. Taxonomy (NCBI): domain Eukaryota; kingdom Metazoa; phylum Chordata; class Aves; order Accipitriformes; family Accipitridae; genus Haliaeetus; species Haliaeetus leucocephalus. The sequence goes on along the minus strand of NW_010973062.1, from coordinate 2,033,647 downwards.
TATATTTATTAGAATCAGAACTAGTTATGAATAGAGATAGGTCATTCTTTGACTCTTCCATTGAAAGCTTATCGGCAACAAACCGTATTATATAAACTCTGATGTTTGATTTTATCAGTCAGATAACTGAAGTATATGTTGCATACTTCAGAGCCTAATGTTACTAAGCTGTACAAAATCTGTAAACGAACCACAGAATTCTATTAATGCAAATATTACCATGGGTAATTTTCCTTCTTTTTTTTTTTTTTTTCTCCTCCTCCTTTATAAAAGTGTATGAAACACAGGCACCTGATCGAAGGACTCCCAAAGACTACCTGGCAAGGGCGTTTTGTTCACGTGCATTTCTGAGTATAAAACAGAAGAAGGTTTATTCCATTCTGCATCTCTGAATGAAAATTATGTTCAAATATGTTTTGAAGTGCCAAAGGAAATTACTATTCAGGGAGAGTTCAGGTCACAATCTTGTGTTTGTCTTGTAAGGTACGCAGGTTACGTGCACTGTGCTGACCTCATTGACATGACTGTGTCGACTAGAGGAGCTATCCTGTGATTTTACAATTAATTTTGCTTGTATGGTGCAAACATATCTCATCAGTATCCTTGTCAAAGTTCCAGTTTTACACCTTCATCCTCCTTCAGGCTGCAGCTTGAGACAGAATCTCACACAGGACAGTTGTGGGGAGGAAAGTTAGGTATCTAAAAGATGGATATCCATATCTATACCAGTGCATTATACTTCCTTTAGCACTGATGGTCAGAAAGAGACACCTCCAGAGAGCAATTCTTCTCACTCTAAGGTAAACAGCTGAAGCAGATCAATGAACTGCCCTCTGGAGATACCTGTTGCTGTCCTTTATCTATATAGCCAGCTTTAGGCAACTATTTAGGTGGTGAGATGGACCCCAACTTCAATGTCTACTTGATTTTGAAAACAGAACTGAGCCATTTAAGCCATTTAGGCCTTCACGATGTGGGAGTTGCACACAAAGCCTTTGGTGGGATCCCAAGGTTACTGGTAATTTGCAGCTTCCTCAGGACTGCAGCCGTACCTCTCCAGGACTCAGTGCGAACCCAAACAACCTGACACCCGCTCTAGCGTACACCTCCCAGCTATTGCCGTAGCCAAAACGGTCTCTGACTGTGCTGCTGTCTCAGGGTATTCAGATGGGGCATGGTGGGGCCATTCTGCCAACCCTTTGCCACCCAAAAATAGTCTTGCGATAATAAAAATGGGAGGTGCAAGGGGCTTTGTTACCCATTTGTGTGAAGACAGCTCGCACAGGCTGTGGTAGAAGCCAGTATCTGAAGTTCAGCTTGTACAGCACGCTTTTCCTTAACATTTTTTCACCAATATACCGCATCTGGCACAGCCCAGTGCCTTTTCCGTGGGGTGCTGCAGACCTGATCAACTTTTCCACACTAGAGCTTACACCGCTGTTGCCACACACCTAGAGCTGTTACGAGGCACAACTTAAGAGAAGCCCAGCCTATGGAAATGCTACAGGAGCCGGAGATCCGGCTGGAAACGACGTGCCATGATGGGAGCTGGTGGGAACGACGTTGCTACCGGGCAGCCCTGGAGCAGCGCTCATACCCCTGCTCAGAGAGCTGACCATCAGGTTTCATTAGCTCCTCTGGCTGCTGGAACAACATACTCCAATTTAGAGTAGAAAGGCACCGTCTCAGTTTTCTAGGACACCCGCTTACTCTGCTCTTTCAATCAGAGTTATTCGCCCTTTGCAGTCTAAACCACTCTAGACTTGTGGATGAGGGAATAGTTCATTTTTGAAGAAGGTGACACAGGGCAGTAGCTTTTCACAGGCCTGATCTCCAACAAAATTATGTATTTGTTTTTTACTGTTTGATGAATTTGCTTTTTTAAGCTCATAATTATAGGTACTATAACCATTTACCTTGGTTTACTGCAGCTTTATAATACCCAGTGTGATACACTTTAAAAAATGGACTAAATTCAGATTTCAGGTTCATTTTAACAGAAAGTAAAACATTTGGCTTGCAAAACTTGCCTTTCGGTAGGCTGAATGTGTTTCCGTGCTAGCAGCTTCCAGGAAACTCTGAGGTTACAATTACAAGAAGTTAAAACTGCAGCAGCAGAATTGTTAACTGGAAGTCAGAATTTCCTTTATACCATTCCTCTTATGCTTAGTGCTAACGGGCTAGCTTAAATACTTTGTTTCTTTTCTTTTTCTGTTACATTGTTCTGGTATTTTGGTGACTTTTTTTCTTCCTGATCCTAACCTCTTAATTATTTGTTCTTTGGTTGGGTTCCTTTACCTTACACTGGATTGTCTACTTAGAGCAGCATTTTCTAACAACCTCCCAGGTTATGGGACTCTCTCCTTTAAATTTATTAGGGATATGTCCAATTCTTAAAACAGGTTAAAGACAATTTTTGTATTCCTTTCTAGGCTTCCTAATTATATGGGCAGTAATCCAAAGAAGAATGTAAGCAGGAAAAGTCTGTGATAAGAGCAATAAAAACAGTGTTTGCTCTAAGGAACAAAACTGAAGCAGACTTCACAGACTAAAGGAAGGGAAGGAAAGAAGGTAACGGGTGGATTCAGTTGGAAGACAGACACGGGGATTTTTCTTAAAATAATAATTTAGACAATGAGAAACTATGAGTGAAGGTTACTAGAGCATAACAGAAAATCTGAAGAAAGAAATGGAAGCATGATTTAATAAGGCTCAGCAAACAACGAATCTAGGGATGATACTGCAAGACAGATGGTATCCCAAACAGATCCATGCTCTGCAAACTCAGATGACCCCTTTTCTTTAAGATGCAAGGAGATGACCCCGAGAAAGTGAGAAAGTGAGAAAGGACTGGGCTGGAATGCTGGCTGAGCGAGCCACAGGGACAGAGGACAGTTAGTTTGATCCGTCTGTTATTTGAACATAGATCTGAAAGATATAGGATTGAGCAACCACGCTGAGAAATGGAAACAAAATTTGTGTCAGAAGAAATGACACACGAGGCTTTATGTTTGCTTACTTACTATATATGTAAAAGATAAAAATAAAATATATATGTTTATATGGTTGTTTGTAGAGCAAATGTGAGGTTCACAGACAATTTGTCACTGCTGCAGCCACTGGAACGTGCCAGTAAATCCATGGCCCCGTGTCTCCTTACAGCTGCTTTTATATTTGGAGTATAAGCCATGTTAGCTTCTGAAGGATTTATCAGTTTAGAGGACAGCTGTGGATTGCTTAGGAGAGAACCTAAGGATGACACGGCTCCAAAATAAATCTGTGTTTGGCTACGCCATCTCCTGACACGTGAGACTTTTCTACAGAGAAAAGACTTCCAATGCAGGAGACGGAGCCTCCCAGGGATCTCCTGCCATTACTTCCCCACTCTACACCACAGGCTTCGAAGGCTTCTTTCTGTGAATTTTTCTTGTCCAACAGAAAAAAGAAGATAATATGTGGATGGATGAATAGATGGAATATGTATTATTAAAAAAACATTCAAAACATTCCAACAGACACCCTCTTTTTCCATGAGAAAAAACCCATGTTATTCATATTGCTTTGTAAGCTTCTGGAAGGCTCTTCGGTGTGATGGTTGCTATAGATATTACTACCCAGAACAAGGTAGCTGTAGCTTGCAAATGGACAATAACCTGATCAGTTTGTTGACAACTTATTTTGTTCACACATGCAATTAAAATGAAATGTAAGGACTGTTTGGTAGTTTTTGGAAGACAGAAGAGTAAAATCTAAGCGAAGTAAATCCTCTGTAGCAAGCAAGACCAGTTCTGAATGTAAAATGCTTTTCTGTTTATTTTTTGGGTTTTTTTCCTGTGGGGTTTTTTTTTTTTAACAACATAAATACATATGAAACAGCACATCAGGAAAACCTAGGAAATCAAAACTAAAATGACCTTTTTCCTTTATCCTTGCAAAGGAAGGCTGACAAATGCTTGCTCATGAGCTTCCATTCATCATGTTTCATAGGAAAATAGGAGACAGTAGGCATCTTGAGCTGGTCTGTATTGATTCACGCACAGGGATCCTCCTCCAAGACCACTGTGCTTAACAGCTAAGCAAATTCCATCTGCCCTTCTAAGAAATCTGATTTTTATCCTAAGTCACATTGGTCATTGGTCACATTTTAAATGTTTCAGATAATCATTTGAATGATTATTTTGACTAGATGTTGCTTTTAGGTAGTATTGTACCAGGTTATAAATTCCAAAGTCTGTCGTATAGTCCAGGATTGATTAATAAATATTTATCCTTATTTCTTGGAAAGATGTCTGAATTTTGCCCTTCTGTTGTGTACTAGTCATGATAATTTCAGCATTCAGTTTTACGATTTTCTTATTCACACCACATCCACAAATTCACTCTTGCAGCTGTTCCTCATGTGATTATTTCTAGTAGTTTCATTGTGGTTACCCATGTGAATAAGGCTTATTGTTGTGGTATACCATCATAGGCTACAAATATGCAAAAATTATAAAGACACAGGAAACTTTCAAACCCTTTAAATAATTTCTTTTGTTTTTGGATAGGCATTCTTTTTTGGTTTCGCTTGGGTTTTCTGTTTTGTTTCATTTTGTTTGGTTTTAAGATTGCCCTGCAGCTATTTAAAAATAGCTTTAAAAATTTTAAAAACTGCTTCCACTGATTTACTTTAAGTAAGTCAACCACAGAATAGCAAGCAGTTTCAAAACCTGCCAAAACTTTAGCCAGTAAAAATTAGTAATTATGCAGTTATTTTTATTAGCTGCATATTGTATAAAAATATAAGTATCTATACAATAAAATATTGTCTAGAATATTTTATTTTATAACAGTATATGACATTTATTTGTGACAGCGTAACTGCTATGATTATTATAAATGACAGAGACATGAACTGGCAAGGAAGAAAGCATAGGAACAAAAGTCTAGTATTTTGGAGTATGTATTTGTACTGGAGAAAGCAGCTCCTAAATACACTACTGTAATGGATACTGGACAAGCATGCACTATACAAAAAAAATTCTGTCTTCCTCTTCTTGTGAGCAGCATATGGTGAAAACTGTTCTCTGGTGCCAGCAAATATCTCTGCTGCATCAGTTACTCTGCCATGGAGATAAGAACTATGAGCTTTTGGACTCACATACAGTGTAAACAATCACTGCTTGATCACTTTGCTGAATACAGCTCACATCCTATTACTTATTTCTCAGCTCATGTCTTGGAACTGTATCTAAACTGATCTCAAAACACAGAACACTTATCCAAATCCTTTGAGTATGAAGAAGTTACCTACTCAGAATGAAAGAAATGTGAGCTATGCCAAATCAAGGGAATAAGCAGGCAAGTCAGTAATGGAGGATTTGTAGTCATAAAGACTACTTTGAATTACAGTGTCTACAGGATACCTTTTATGTGTTAGGAGGTTATCAGCCATCTTCTCCATGCTGCTCCTAGTTTAAAGCGGGTGAGGAGTCACAAATGTTAACACGGCAAGAAATATGTTACTGGTTTGTGTAGTAAGGGTTGTAGTCTCATAATAATAAAAATTGCACCTGAACACTGAAGGACCAGAATCATTCTGCAGTTTTAATGGAAACATCTTTGACAACATCAAGAAAGACTGATTACAGATAAGAAATCCGGGAATCAGCATATGGTCTGGCTTAGCTGGAAATCTCCATTGCTCCTGAGCAGAAAAATCCTCTTCTAAAGGCTACAACAACCCTTATGCTGATAATAAAAGAAAGATGTGTCCCACGGTATGCACTTAAGCAGCTGCTGGTGGTCATGACATGACATGAGCCATCTCTTAGAAGTACACAGCAACCCTAAACAGCAGTTCAGTGAAAACTGTGGAATTAAATAAACATTTTAAATTGTAGAAGTTAAACTCTAAATAATTAAAAAAAAAACTGAGATAATTGGTACAAAACCCTATGCATCCATTTTTACTTTTGTTAAATGTAGCCTTCATTACCTCAGTTTAACACAAACTATCTCAACTGAGTTTAGACAAACCTAAATAATCTAAAACAAAATCAGAGTAGCCACTTAGAAGTTCTGCATCAATTTCCTATCAGGTTTTAAATCAGACATTTGTTGTACTCCATTGAAAATAGAAGAAAATTATGTAGAATTCTGTTGACATTACATGACTAACTCCCTAAAAGATATTACTAATACTCACAGGTAAGTTCTTATAACTAACACTGAAGAAGGAGTATTATCCTAGAAGCCTGAATTAAACTGATTAATTGACTGATAAACTGAAAGAAGCATCATAGTTGTCTTATGAGTCAGTGGAAAAGGCAGGAAAGGAATTATTCTGTATCCTCCTGAACTTGCATAGGAATTTATTTACATAGAACTATAGTTACCCTAGTTGGAGTTTAGCCAGGGCATAAGCAGCAACACCACCTCTGCTTTTAAGAAAAAAGAAGCTATATTTATGCCATGCAACAGTGCAGAGAGAAATTTAGTTGCTTAAATTAATCCTGCAACACCTCTGCTGAACATGAGAAATATAATTGGAAAAATGAGCTTTTAGAATTGCACCTGAATGGCTAGAAAGATCACAGAGCATTTACTTGGTCCTTCCTCAAGTTTCTGTTGGCAGGGTTGCAATAATTAAGCCTAAAACGGAGTTACACTGAAACTGATTACATCATTCTGCGAAGCAGGTAATGCATGTAGTTTTATGAACAGTACTGAGTTACTGAGAAACTTCCACTAAATCTTCTTGCCCTTCACCACATGATAGACTCAGATTTCCAGGTAAGGAATAAACCAGAATATTTTTTGCATTTCCATTTATGAGCCACAGAGACACACATACACATATGTGCTTTTTCTTACTCATATTATCAAAGGAAACAACATCCAAGTAATTTATGGTGTATCTGCTCAGTGCAAATACACATTTCCTCTACCTTACACTAAATAGCCAGCTTCAGGTATTCGAATTTAAGATGAATAAAAGACTTCGTAGACCTGGGGACACTGACTGACAAAAAATGGTGTTATCTTAAGAATGCGTATAATGGATTTCATGGGGTATATCAGTGTTGTAAAATCAAAGTAATTTGTAAATGTTTGTACCTTTCTGTGCATAAACTTTGGCACACTGTTATATTCCACTGGAAAAAAAAAAAAGAACTAGAAGCTGCTATTCAGAAATATCTGTGTGCACCGCTTGCATAATATTTGGAAGGACAGATGAACTGCATCTGGGAAAAAGTCAGTCTTAGCCAGATATAGAAAAACCACTCCATTATTCCTTTCAGGCGTTGGGAGAATTTTATAAAGGAGCTCAAATGTACCAACTCCAGCACATCACTGGATGGCTTAGTATGCTTGAAGATGCTTCACCATCCATCAGCAGCATTGTTTTACTTTAATTTTTACAATTATACAGAACTAGTTGCCCATTTTAAATGAAAATACTGATAAAACACTATCAAAATGTAGCTTTTTATGCCTCTGCCTTTTAAAGCACAAAAAAAGGAATGCATCTTACCTGGATTTTAAGATCCAGTTCTAAGCTGTTTATTATCCGTAAAACCTCCAGAGTGTCTGCATATCTAACATTTAGTAAGTACTCCCTTGCTTCCTCTATTCTTTTAGCACTTACTCTGACCACATCCTTAGTTATGATTTGGCGGCCATTAGCTCGTCAGCTCTTTTCCTAACTGAATGGATTTGTAGGCCAGAAAGGTTATTATGATCATCTAGCCTGACCTCCATAGCAACATAAGCCAAGAAATTTTATAACGTGAACTTTGCTTTGAGTCCATAATTTGAGGGATGACTTAGAGCCCAGGACTCAGCAAAGATATTGAATCTTAATTTAGAATTTGGGAGATAGAGTTTAGTGGGTCCCTAGGGATATTATACCAAACAACCCCTCTTGTGACTAAAAGAAAACGATCTTGTGCTTATTCTAAATTAGTGTAATTTCACCTACCAGTTACTGGTTCTCACTGTCATCTTACCTGACAGATTAAAGAGACTTCTAATATTTGAAATTTACTTTTTTTGCAAATCCTAGTACGTTATGATCAAGCTTTTGTATAAGCTAAACAGATGCTTCTTCAGTCTCTCGCTGCAAGGCAGATTTTCCTGGCTTTTCCAGTTCGTCGCTTATTTGTGTTAAAATGCAATACCTCTATTTCAGTAATAGTTCGATGAATGCCATATATAGCAACGACTTTATCACCACTTCTTAATATTCCTCTACTTTTACATCCAAGATTTGTACCATAAGCATGAATCTTTTTGAGTTGTTCATAACCACACTATAACGCCTCTATAATTTGACTTTAAAATATTCTTTGATCTTAGATGCCTTTCCACTCATCTGTATTCAAATAAACAGTTCAGTAAGTCCCATTCTACCTGCCCTGCAAAAAAAGCAGGCTCTGCTTCAGAAGTAACGTCTCCCTATAAATATTTATGGCTGCAGATATGTTATTAGTGATTATTTTATGTTTTCTTCACATAAATTAATAAAGATTATGAATAGGATTGGGATAAATGCAAATCATTGTTGTACTTTGCTAAACAGGTCTCCATGCAATGACGATTTTAAAGATATAATTACTTTTCAGATCTGCTGGGTAATTTTTTTTGTTCAGATAAATACATGTTGCAAGTTTTGCATAAAAATATTTTAAAATAGAATATTGGCACTAAATAGAATATGGCATAATGTCATCATAGAAGCTCCAAACTCTGCAGTTACCTTTGCCAGGTGAAATACTAATCCCTTTAAACAACAGGCCTAAATTCCAGCAAATCCTGCTGATATTAGAAACTCAGTAATTCTTTTAATTCCTACACATGATTCTTATGTTTGACTTTCATGATTTTGCCAAAGGTTCTCATCATGTTATTTTAGCTCAAATACCCTTTTGCTTCACATTTCTAACAGGCACCAAATCAGTTTCTCTCTCTCATTCCTGGAACAAACATAGGCAGGTTCATTATTACCACGAATCAATCAGAATCCCCCAAAATTCCGGGACATGACTTAGTTGGTCCTGAATATGTTTTTACCTTTACCCGTTGCTATTTAGCATCCTTGCTAAGTAATAATATTTGCAATTACATCCATAAAGTATTACTGCATTATCCAGGTTTCTATTGAAGAAAGAAAAGAAATTCTTTTGTACATCGGCATTGTTACTGAAAATTGTGTATTTCAAAGTAGCAGGGAAACCATGCCGCTGTCGAGAGGTTTTTCTTTCTTGATCCTGACATTTTAAAAAATGTTTTCCCCTTATCCTTTAGGCAACGAGCCAAGACTTTTCATTCATGTATTTAGCTACTATTATTCATTCTCATTGTTCACAACTGCTTACTTACCATTTCTGCTTATCAGCTTCCATAGTTTTCCTTTTGTTTTATACATGTATTAATCAATCCTTTAATTTTCTTTCTTTAACTGAATGTGTTCAGCTGATAAGAAACTTAGATGGTTGTGGTAATGTCATCTTTGGGGTATCCTGTACAGTCTTCCTAAATAAACTACCATTTACCTATTTGATGTATTTTTCCTATGTATCTCTATCTATATGGGTATCATTCAGAGTTTTCTTCAGACTTGGAACACTGTCCCTTTTCCAGCAAAGCTGCATCATATATATGGGAAATATTTATATATAGCAAATACAGTTAAATTATGCCACTTTACATCCAAGCAACCATAAAATCAGTAGATTAGACCTTTTTTTTGGTCAGAATTCAAAGCACCCAAGTGCTCTGAAAATAACATATGATTTTATTTTAGAAAATGATCATCTATTATTTATATAAAATCTAGGGCATGTTTACTTGTGAAGGTTTGAGATCTTGACGTATCCTACAGATTGAGATTAAAAAAATAAAAAAAGATGATCCTAAGATAGCTCATTCTAGTTACTCCAGCTAAATGTTTACAGAGCTGCTCACCCAGTTCTGTATGCAGATAATCTGTCTCATCAGTATCAATTTTCTGATTTATCGGCCTAAACATTGACTCATAAGCACACCAGCTCTTGGATTTGTGAAATCAGGAACTCTAGTTATCTTTAATGAGCCTGACTAGCCTCCCTCTCTGTGCATTGTCTTTCTTAAAGAAGGTACAACCTAGTATGAATGCTCAAGTTGTGACAGACGACCTACTAAAAAACCATAGCTTATGCATTTGAATAAATGAGACTTTGATACAGGTCTGCAAAGTATCTGCAGAAAGATCCTTCACCAACAAAAACTCCCTCGGTGTAAGCCAGACATTCATATATTCGGACTTTGTATCCTAAGTCTTTCTGAAAGAACTGCCTCAATTATTTGGCACCTTATTAGTTACAGATGTATCTGCGAAGCATCCAAAAGCGTAGGCCCTTTCTCCGGCAGGCATTTCTTGAGTACGGAGCCTCAAATACAATCACTTTGTGATCTTTTTTTCCCCACCTGACCCCACCTTGTCCACAGCACGCGGTGGCTCCCTCCAACAGCAGTAAGCTGTATATTCAGGTGCAGAAAAGTGGTTTTAGTTCATATAAAAAGATGCCCGAGAAGATAAAGGCGTGCAAGCCCTAATGCTCTCGACTGCTCCAAGCTTTTAAATGTAGTCATAGGGTGCCTAACGCCTGTTGCCCTGCTAACAGTACTGCTAGCCAGCCTCTCGGAAGGCATTCACAGCAATTAAAAAAAGTTATAGCCACGCACGCTTTCACACAGCTGAGCACACGCGTGCAACTTCACCCACAGACAGAAACCGTTTGCGGGAAGAAAACCGTACGAAGGAAAACCTCGAACACGAAGAAGCTTCGAGCAGCGCTACCATTTCCCAACTTTTTTTTAACTTTTTCGCTACGCCCCGTGCCGGTACGGACCCACGTACATGTTTCTATAGATACAGGTACAAGCAGGAGCAGCTGGCGCGGGGCCCAGGCAGGCAGGGCACCGCACTGCAGCCCGCCCAGCTTGCGCCGTGTTTACCCCCGGCCCTCGGAGGCGACAACCTCTTGCTCCGGCCGCGCTCTGCCGCCGACCTGCCGTTGACTGGGGTCCCAAAGGAGCCGGGGGCCGGGAAGAAGCGGCGGGGCCCTCACGGCGGGGCGGGGCCCGCCCCCGCCGCCGCCGCCGCTTCACCACAGGCCGCCCCGCTGTGAGGGCGGCGCCTGTCCGGCAAGAGGCGGGAACATCCGGCTCCAATCGAACCCCGCCCCTCACCTTGGCCTCGGGTCCGCGCTAAGCCAATGAGGGTGGGGAGTCGCAGCCGGGCAGGTAACGGGGGGCCCAATCGGATAAAGCCCCGCGGGAACAGGTGGGGGCGGGGCCGCGCGCGGCCCCGCCCCTCTCTGCC
>NW_010973062.1:1978488-2022181 GCF_000737465.1 Haliaeetus leucocephalus | reverse complement strand
GGGGGGGAGCGGGAAGGAGGTCGGCGCGGCTCCGCGGCGGGTTTGCGGCTCTTCGCCTCCCCCGGAGGCTGCCGCGGGCGGGGTGAGGTGCGGGAACAACCGCAGGCCGGGCGGGGACGCTGCCAGCGGGCAGGCGGGCGCCATGGGATGCGGCGGCCGGCGGGCTGGGCTGGGCTGGGCGCTCCCGCCCTTCCCGCCGCAAAGTTCTCCTCAGCGTGAGGCGGTGCGGGACGGGCAGGGCGAGCGGAGCTCTGCGGGCAGCAGCGGCCCCCTCCTCGCTGTTCGCTGCCTCGGGCCAGGTGGAGGGGCCTGCCTGTGCCTCCTTTTCTCTTCTTTCACCTGTGGAGCGGGTGCAGCTGGCGCTTGGCCTGACTCGGCTGAAGCGCTTTCGCGTGTGTGGAGACAGGGGTGCAGAAGGGATTTTTCGTCTTGCTACCGCCTGCGGGCTTTGCAACTAAACCCACGTTTTGTTTTTTTTTTTTTTTGTTGCGTCGTACGGAATGAAAGATGAGCGCTGGCAAGTGTAGTAGGAATGTTTTAATGCGTTGTTTGTCCCCACTGTCTGTGCTGTGCTAGCACATGGTAGCTGTTCTTGCCAGTTTGCAATCGGGTGCATTAATTTAATTTAAACTGCTGAAAGTAGATTTGTGTGAAGGTGTTAGATGGTGAACTGAGGCAGCTGGGACCAAGAGAGAGAGGAGTATGGGTTTTTTGGCCTGGCTGTACCCAGGTGACGACATCTTAAACAGCCCCAGCAAGATTTTTCAGCGCTTTTCTCTTGGGGCTCTTATTCATGGCATGCATTTTTTTTCCATGTGGTTTTGTTATCTCCAGGGGGAATGTTTTAGTAAGCCCTTAACTCGGTGTAAGTAGAGAGTTTTTGGTGCTGGGATTCCTGATGTTGGAAGCCGATCTGTCGTTTGCTTTTCACTCTTGCTAATGCTAAGTATGGTCACATCTAACTTTTGTAAACTGCTTGGCAGAACACTCTTTGTCTTGTCATAGCTACGTGTTGCGAGAGTAACCAATGGTGTAGCTGTAATACAAAGACAAATACCTTTCTTTAATAAAACGATGGCTCTAAAATTAAATTAGTCTTTATTTAACCATGGGTCACAGAATAGATAATAGAAGACCTAATATGCATAGTTTGGGGTCCACCTGAACACTGACAGCTTTCCACAGGATGCAGGCACATATACGTTTAATGAACGTCCAATATATGTTAACACTTCTCCAGGGATCAAGGCTTTCCTGGGGAGAGTGGAAGAAGGATACATATGTATTTAAAAATATTTTTCATATTGAGGAAGCATGAAAGGGATAAATGTTTCTTTTGCAGTAAACGTCAACCCTGCCCTCCCCACCTTCCCCTTTAGAAGTTTTTTTTTTCCCTAATTCAGTTATGATTAGTGTCCTTGAGATGAGTTGGAAAATACTTACCCGATTCTTTAATTCATTCAGGTTGACCAAGTACATAATAGGATGGTATTCACTAATATTCCAGGTATTTTTGCCACAACAGCATATTTTGCAGAATTTTCAGGAGATGAAAGAAGTGATGGTGGGAAGTGGCGTACTGGCTCAACCTTATTCTGGCTAAGGTCTTTTGCCACTACTTTAGAAAACAAAAATAGTCACTTGCCATTTGTGACAACTTAACATTCATGTCAGGTTTGTGGTTCTTTTCTGTTAGCTTGATGCATGGAGCAAAACTCCCATCTCTCTCCCATACAATCTTGTGCTAAAGTTCACCTTCCTGTTTCAGCTATATTTTGCCCCTGCTGTTATGTCTTTCCTACTGTCATAAATGCTGTTCATTTTGTCACTGAACTCCTGTCTTCCTGATCACATACTGTTTAAATCATGAAATAAAAGGCTAGTGATTGCAGGTTTACCTTTACCTTTTTACCTTGTCTTCCTCCTTTGAATGTACTGTAACTCTTTTTGTTGAGCATTTGGAATGAAACTGTACTTTTTTTTTTTTTTTTTAAAAGGAGGTGTTTAGGTGGGATAGTGTTTTTTGGTTTGTGTGTGTGGGGTTGTTGTTTTTTGGTTTGGGGTTTTTTTTTCTATAAAAGACTTCTTAAAAATATTTACTCCTATATGTTTGACAGGTTGACCTGTTTCTTAGCTGATGGAGTTTCTGGACTTTATTATCTGAAAAATCTCTTAGGCTGACCTGATGAACATAGGATTCTTACCAGTATTATAGTGGTTGTGGAATAATCTATTCAGATCCATGGCTTTGAAGAAAAGACGACCCACTTTTCTTTCCTAAGCTGCCTCTCAAAGCTCTTTGATAGAGCACCCCACCAGGATTTTTTGAACTGGGTTGTCAACAAAATGTCTTGCTTAAAACATCATTCAGCATTGGTAACTAATGTGGTCTTACTGTCATCACTTGCTTATGAACAAATACTGAAGTTTTCCGATACCAAAAAAATACAGAAGCTGTTTTCCATTGGCTAGGCTTGCAGTGTAGAACCTGGAGATACGAAAGAATGATTTCAAACTAGTCGTTCTTGGTGGGTGATCTGTCCAGATATGTAGAACCAAATATTGCTTCTGCTGTACATCTCTGCAGCAGAATGTACTGAGCAGTGATGCAAATCATCCAGTTGTTACTTACAGTAACAGATAAAAGTGAACCGCTAATACCTCTGAGGTTGTATAGATTCTTTAACTTGTTATTGTTGCTACTGTTTCACAGTTCCATCCACTTTTACTGTGAACAATGTATCACTAGACTTAAAAAAAAAAGGCATTTCCCATCTTTAAATGAGGCTTATTAGATCATATTTCTAAAATATGCTTGTCTTTTCTGCTTTATAAATGTTCCTAGGATCATACTGATGAAACAGGACTGAAAACAGCATGTCAGTAGGTGCGTATCTCAAATTTTCAGATTACTCTTCATTGGAACTAAAAGTCAGAGATTTTCAGCCAACTGACAGACTAAATAGCTCAGCTGAGTAGTAAAAAAACATTAAGCAGATGTGGTTCGCCAAGCTAGTTTTCATCACAGAATGAAGCAAGCTACCTTGTCAGCATTTGACGTCTCATACATTCCTTCTGTTAGATTTAGTTTGTTGAACCAACAAGTACAGTTTGGTTGGCTGAACTGAAAACTTCATATCTGGCAACCAGCTTTTCACTGTGGTATAAGGCACACAATATATTATCTTGATTATTTGGGTTCAGTTTTTGCTATTTTCTGCTTGACAGTAGCATCCTTGTTGAATATCGTCTTGTGCATTGTTGATGTTGTTTTGACTTCAGGCTAGCCATGTGACTTGCCTCTGGCCACCCCAATACATTTATGTCTGGGGAAGAAGACTACAGGGATGACAAGTCTGTCTCTTAAACCAGCAATCTTACCAAGAGCAATTTTCAATGCGATTTTAGTATTACACATAATTGGAAGAGGTCTCTTTAAGTGGTGATGAGTTACCCAAAGCAAGTTGTATACAGATCAGTAGCACCACTGGAGGGATATGTGGTGTCTTGTTCAATGATATGTTAGTGATAAATTACCTCAGTGACAAAACAATGTGTTCCACCCTATATTAAATTAAGCTGACACTTACAGATAATAAGCAATTAAGAGAATGTTTGACATACCAGATTTGGTCTGCTTTTGCCTAGCTGTCAATAAAATGACATTATCAAATATGCAGATGATGAAAATGTTTAAATATACCAAATAATGCAGCAAAAGTTGTTTCCCCTGTGTTGAAATTAACATTGTACAGAAGAAACTGGAGATACGGGGAAAACAGGAGGAAATCTGAGTGAATCTTAGATTGTTCTGTGCAGTTTTCCTTTTTGATTTGGATGTATAAAATAGGTTTGAGTATTTGAAGGCTGAAATCATCACATCTTAATACAGCTTTGGGCTTTATATGTTAACTTTGGGTACCTGGTAAAGCTCTTGAGTTCTAAAACTCTTGTAGAAATTCAGCTTTTCAGATGTGGAAGAAAATCAGTATATCATAAAGACAATGCTTGGATCTCCTAATGACTCTTGATCTCAAACTCACTGATGTTCTCTCTCTCTCTTTTTTTTTTTTTTTTTTTTTTTTTTTTTTTAAAGAAGACTTATTCTTGATTTTAATGGGACGTCAGCTTTGTCTTTCCAATCCTGATCTCTGCTTTCTGTGAATCTCAACTCCATAAAAAAGACGGATAGGTGCACTCTATGCTATATTATTACAATGTTTTTAACACAGTGTTTTTCCAAGAATACAGTTACTGGGAGGATTATGTAGTATTCATTTTGGTTTGGTATTTTCATTTCTTATTGCTGTATCCTTTCATATGCCCTGTGCATAGAGGGCTTGTGTGCTTTTCTGCAAAGCGGCTTCTCTGTATATGATGAATGGAGTATTTGGAACCTCATTAACTGTGAGATTTCAGTTGCAGTGTTTATGTAGAAAGACATAGTTGATGGCTTGCTTTAGGAAAGCAGGAATTCAGAAGTGGTATGTAATGCTGAAGGGATGAGGGAGGACTGGGATCTTTTAGAGCTGATGGGTACGGAAAAGCTGGAAACACAGATAAAGCTTGAGCTTTCTGTAAATGGAATGTGAAATTGTATACGTTAAGAAATTTGGAAGAAGTAAATTGTTATGAATGGATGAGTGAAAGCAGGGAGACAACTGACACTCAAGATTTTAAAGGAAAAACCGTTGCTGACAATGAGCATCATCCCAACACATCTCATCTTGGAGGAACTTGATGCGAACGCTAATACTTATTCAGTCACTTTCTGAACTGTTGAACTTTCTCTTTACTTGCGGGGGGGAAAAACCTGATACTCAACCCTGAAGAAGTTAGTTGATGGTATGTACCACTCACCTTTCCTAAAGGAAATAAAAATTGCCAGAGTATAAGATCTTTTTGATAAAGGTGCTAATTTTATTTCAGCAAAGCGCATGTAAAAGCCTTTTTGATTGGATACAAACCACTAGCAAGAATAGTACGTGTTATTTCTGGCAAGTCTGATACTGCTAAGAAAACTTACTGGGTGTGATAGACATTTCTGTGGTTGTGAGGATTCAGAGTCTGGACTATAGCACTTAAGTTTCTACTAATAAATACCATTAAACTTATTTGAATTTTAAATGTGAGTAAGCTTCTTGTTCAGAAAGGGAATGTGAGGGGGGAAAAATACAGGACAGCTGAATTTTTGTGTGAGCAAAAATATGTTTAACCATTCAACAACAAGATCATCATTCCCGGTAGCTGCACCTTATTTCCTTATTATTTTCTGGAACTTTTTCTATCCCACTAGATAAGGATAATTAAGTTTAAAATAGAGGAGTAAATGCTTTAAAATAGTTGCTTCTAATACAGCAAATGTCAGATGTAGGTTGATGCTGGATTGGGCTTTCAGTTCTTGGTGGCAGCAGCTCTCATGCAGCACAGAATACCACACTATACCTTCTTTTTTCCTCTCTTCTTCCTACTCATGCCCTTTAATACTCAATCAGGATCACATATTTGTATCTCAATGGAAGTAGAGCTCATTACACCTGAAACTTGGGAATTTCACAACTCTCTGATTATTTTTTTTCCCTTGTTGAAGGTCTTGTGCAATAAACTTAAAACACATATGTTTTATAAAGTAGTCATTTGGTTATGCTGCATTGTGCTTCTACTCATTTTCAAAACCAGGCCTTTAATGTCAACTGTTTTTCCTGTTGCATAGACGTAGATGTTCAAGTTACTTTTAAGCACGTATGGTTATTAGACTGAGTGGCCACTTGCATGTGAGTAGTGTGTGCCTGAGGTTAGATAACCATCGGATATATGCATGTATATGCAAACTCAACAATTTGTGAATTTGGCAGTTTTACTATATATTTGTATTTTTGTGGTAACTTTAAGATTCTGCCAAACTCATGCATGTTTGCTTTAAAATAGTAAAGAAAATTTACCAATAAGTCATTGAAGCAAATAAGGGGAGTTCCGTTTTCCAGGTAGCAGGAAGCTTGATCGTGTCCTTCTGAGAAATGTATTGCTTATATTGCTTTTAGTTAATAATTTCTGTAACTGTTAGATGTGATTCGGTGCCAGTGGCTCTTTATGGAGCTAAAGAAAGGGTGTAACATCTTCAGCAGTGGTGTCCAGGAAGCTCTTATTTAGACCTGAAATTTCTGATGGCAGTTGAAGAGCTTACCTAGTACAGTGATCTTAAAAAAAAAAAAAAAAAAAAAAAAAAAAAAAAAAAAAAAAAAAAAAAAAAAGTAAATACTATATATTAAAAAAGTACATAAAACTTTCTTCCTTAGCTAGTGTTTAGTTTTGATTTTGAGGTTGACTTCAATTGAGGTAGACACTGAAGGCAAAACTCCTGTATTTGAAAGAGGGTGAAGGCAAATTCATTCTTCCTTGCTCCCCCTTAGGTTGTCTGTGTCCGTGAAAAGCATTAATTATGCAAGGTAGAAAAGGCATAAAGTTGCACAAGTAGTCCATGTATTACACAATGCCTTTCTCATTGAAATATTTTTGAAATAACTTATATCTAAAGATGAGAAGATACTCCAATAATTCTGAGCATGTAACTTATTCTAGACCTTAATTTAGAGGATAGATAGGTTTGTGATGGGGGGCTTACATTCTGTCTTACTCCAGAGGCACTGATGTACTTCATACCTTAAATTTAATAATCTGTGAAATAGTGGTAGGTATTGCATCATGAGAAAGCTATGGTTTTGTTTTTATTTTTTTCTGTAAAGGGCCTTAAAGTTCTTTTTGTGAGAATAAAAGTGAGCATATATTTTCTCAACATAGAGACTTCCTGTAATATTAAAAAAACAACAACAAACCTGTCTCAGAGGCCTTAAAAACCAACCTGGTTAATGTTATGGACAAGATTTCTTGTACAAAGTGAGGGCCAGAATTTCATTGGTGCAATGGACTCTGCTTTGGAAAAAAGTTTACTAGATGTCTAAAGGTCTTCAGAAAGTTGAGCAGAAGCTCTGAAGGGGGTTTTATGAAGAAAACTGTTCTGGAGCACAAAGGTTTGGTCAGAGGAATCCAACATCTGTAGCTGAGGTTGTGTTCTACTGCATTCCCATTGTGACTGGTTGAGAGAAAGAGCAGCTTTGCTGCGGAAACATTAGGAAAATAAAATTCTTAATCTGACTGCGGGGGTGGGGGATGGGATTCTTTGTTGGTGTAAGGATGAATTACTGTGTCTGTTAGAACAGTTTGTCATCTCCTCATCTGTGCCCCATGAATCAGATGTGAGAGGAGGAATGGGGAATCCAGATACTGTCTTCTGCGTTCTCCTGCTGTGTCCAGAGATTGCTGCCTGGTTTGGAGGCACAGGCAGTTCAAGTGAGGGAAATATGAGAAAGAAAGAATCAAGAGCCTTTGTTGAAACCTCTGTCTGGATCCGGCACCTCAGACTGGTGAAACGAACCACTCCATTCTGTGAGTAGTGCTCCATTTAAGGTAGTGGTGTTGCCTTGGGGCTACGGGTGCATATCCAGAATGAAGGGGAAAAAAAAAAAAAAAAGGCAGCAGGGAAGATCTCTCCAAGGCATGTGGTGTGAAGGGGTGCTGTGGTTCTCTCACACAATCACAGGCTGGCTGAAGCTGGAAGTGACTTCTGGAGGTCATTTGGTCTAATCCTCTGCTCAAGCAGGGCCACCTAGAGCTGGTTGCCCAGGGCTGTGTTGAAACAGCTTTTGAGTATCGCCAAGGATGAAGAATCCACAACCTGTGCCAGTGCTTGACCACCCTCACATTAAAAAAAAAGTGTTTCCTGATGTTCAGAGGGAACCTCCCATGTTTCAGTTTGTGCCCGTTGCCTCTGATCCTGTCCCTGGGCACCACTGAGCAGAACCTGGCTCTGTCCTCCTTGGCACCCTCCCTTCAGGTATTCATATGCATTGATGAGATCTTCTGAGCCTTCTCCTTAGGCTGAACAGTCCCAGCTCTCTCAGCCTTTCCTCATAGGAGAGATGCTCCAGTCCATCATTTTTGTGGCTCTTCGCTGGACTCTTTCCAGTATGTCTGTGGCTCTCGTGCTGGGGAGCCTAGAACTGGACTCTTCCATGTACTTGTTCTGTAAGGTGTTAATTTGCTTTTTAAGAACAAAGTAATCTTAGCTCTGTGTGCTGAGGAAGCAAGCAGATCACAGGCTGATTCAGACTGGAGTACTTGCTGGTGTCAGCGTAAATCCAGTCCTTATCTGGAATTCTAGTTTTAAGCCTCTGGGCCCAGGCCAAGCTTTGGTTTGGGGAGCTCTCTGAATAAAAAGGCCTGTTCCCATTAGAGGACCAGCTAGAATTTCTTTCTGCTCACCAGCTGAAGGAAAGGATGTCAGGTAGTTTAAGAAGGAAATTTGTTATTCAGCCCCTGGAATTGATGTGTAAAAAAGAACATCAAAGTTCTGGATCATTTTTCTATCTTGAGACAATGAGGAGGAAGAAATAAGTCAGTTGGGGCTGAACATTGTCTGAAAAATCTGATTCACAGGATTTCTGTGGAAAGGTTATGTAAAGTAGACTTTGTTATGGACAATATTGTCAATGCTGGTAGTTCTGGAAGAAATTACAACTTTATAATTCAGAGCACATCAAGGAAACATGGTTTAGACTGGCTTTTTTTCTCCTAACTGCTTTTGTAGTACTCCTGAAAAAGTTTCTTCTAGTGATGATTCTAGGAAAGAATACTAGAAATTAAAAAATATGGGACAAAAAATATCAACAAAACCATTCACTTTTCAAAATGATACCTCACTCTTTTGAACTTGTTTGAAATTTTCACGGGTGAATAGGTTTGTGTATAAACAAGTTAAACTCCCTACAAGTTGAAATCAAATAGTCCCTTTTGAAGTTTCTTCTACGAAGAAACATAGTTGTTTGTGCAGTGGGAATATCAAGTGACCTCACCTAAAATTGACTAAGCAACCAAAATCCGCTTTAAAACACCACTCTTCCCCCAACAAAACAAGAACCACCCACAATGATTTAAAAAAAAAGTAAAGATTTAAGTGTAGTCATAGCAAAGCTTAGGAGGAGTAATGCTGATCCAGAGCTGCTAGAATACAGGGAAGCCTGTAATATAGATCCATCAGTGTAAATAAATAATCCTTAGCTATCCTTAGCTGCTGCTTTGTGTACTTCTGGGTGCTTTTTGATACTCAGGTGTAGCTATTGACTTAAAAAGAGATGGCATGTTGACAGATACTGATCTAGGTTTGGAAATTTGATGCACAGACTAAACTGCTTGTAGTACTTCCAGGTACTCTGTGGATGGGAAGGAGTTATTTGGTGAATTCAGAGGTAAGACAGGAGTTTATGTTTTTACTACTATAAAATTAATCCCCCAACAAAAAGCGACTACACGTTATACTCAGAATGAGTAACGCTTGCATAATTTTAAGTAGAGAAGGCATTTAAATATCTGGTTACATCAGTGCAGAATGTAATACGTTGCAATTTTTGTGTTATCTAAGTGAAATGTAATTGATTTCAGGAGCCTGGAATTCAATGTAGCTGAATTTGTAGACATTTAATTTGGTTTCAGCTTGCAGGTCCAGAGCCTCCACTGCCTTTGGATATTTGTGTTTTGACATTAAGATATACAATCTTGCTACCTTAATAGTTACCCAAGGCACAGCTGCCCTTCATATGCTGAAAGAAGTACTGAAACATACATGAATAAGAAAAACAGAAGCTCCACAGAAAGAGCTGGGTCTTTTCAGTGGGAGAGGCAAAGGCTAGTAAGATAGCTCATGGTCTCATTTTAACGGGTTTGTCAAGAAATCAAGTCAAATGCAAATGCTAGCTAGTATTGTGGATATTAACATATAGAAGAGAGGCTTTGGTTTTCAGGTGATGGAAAGGTAGTTGTCCATTTTCCAGTCTGATTGCATTGCTAATGCTATTTTGTGCTCTTTGTTCTTTAATGTTGCATAATAGTTTTTATATCCTTTCATTTCAGAAGAAGTACTGTTCTTCACCAGGGCACTGATACTGACAGAGAATCTGCTTGCACTTCACTTGATGCCTTTCTAGGCTCGTTTGTAGGCATGGTTGTAAGTGACTACAGCCAAGCAATAGAATAATACAGAACTGAAGCTTTGTGAAAATAAGATTTAAAGTCACCTCATCTAGCCTGTTTCTCACTTGCCCCAGTACAGTGATGATGAGAAGTGGTATTTCACACCTCTTTCTGCCAGGCATATTTGCATGCACTGGCACTAATACTTGTGCAGTGTAATGTCATCTGGTTTAGTAGGTGGTTTAACTGAAAATCATGGTAGTATGTTTGCCTTTAAGGAATGTTCAAGGAGGCTTCACTCTTACTGTTTGCTAGTCCAAGAGGGATTTTAAATTCATATTGGACCTCAAACGTCAGTAAGTTTAAAAAGAGCATTCAGGTTAATGAAGAGATGACACACATCATAATTATTTGAAGGTTGCTATTCTAGTTTCCTTCAGAAATTGTCTTGGGATTCTTGCTTGCCAGGCTTGTTACCACCTCAGAGATACTTGCCTGGTATTGTATATGGCCTTAGATGGCTGGGAAGAAATTAATATACAAAATTATTGAGCCAGAGCATACGGCATGACCCAGTAAGTTTTTCCTCACATGAAATGTGAGGTTTCTAATAGGAAAAAAAAAATAATCCTACTGTATACAGTCTTGCTGGTAAAGTTCAAGGGACAATACTTCCAGCATAATATTTTGGCAGCTAATAGTCTGCTGGAGGGGAAGTTGGAGCTTGTTCCTGACTGAACTAGGAACAAAGGGAAGGAGAAAGACCTGAACCTGAATAACCTCCATAGATGGATTAAAAGTATAAAAGGATGCGTGAGCCCTGAAGTTTCTGCTGCTCTTCTCTGAACGCTGTGAGATTGCTCAAAAACTGGCTTTTAACATTTTTTTTGTCTGGTCTGCTGTACTGTTGACCATTATTTATTCTGGCATGGTTTCATCTGTGTTTCTGAAAATAATGCCCTATAATTAGCAACTTGTTCTGTAGCTCTCTAATAATAATAAATTTTTGTTGTTGTTTTCTTATCAATCAAAATTTAAGAGCCCAGAATACTCACTTCAACTTCAGAAAGCTGAAAGTTATGTGACCACTAGATGGAGTCCGGTGAGCATATTTCAATACTAGAAATCCTATGTTATCGCTTGAAACGTAAAAAAGTTAAAAGGGCTAGATGTTTTGTGTCTCACGCTTAAGAATAAATGTTCATTTGTTCAGTTTAGATTGGCTTGGACAACTTCCTAAAGTTCTTTGGATTATTCTTGGTATGTCTATCCCCAAGATATACTTGAGTTAAGTTTGAACTTAAGATGCATGCTTTACTGGCAGGTCCCAGTGCTCATCTGTGGATGAAAATGTATTGCTACTCATGTAAAAATGGACTTGTGAGAAGACTGACCTTTCTGCAGCTCTCAACTATGTGGCCTAAGACTATTAGCTAAGATATTTAGCATTTTGTAACTAGCAGGGTTTTAAATTTGTGTGCAACCCCATCAGCACATACATAATACCGTGTATTCAAGATTTGCAATAGCATTTCTTGGGTTGCATCACTTATGCCTCCTTCCCACTTCTCTAAATGTATAAAAGGCATAACAGACACAAACATTTCCTTATTTGTCAATTAAGAGAAACTTGCGGTATTAGCCAGCTATGACAGCTTCCTTGACTAGATGACAGAACTATATCTTGCTCCAATTTTCATAAGCATTATTTTTTTTTACTTTTGATATGATCTTTGCCATTAGGGGCATCTCGTATGAATGATAAACTGCCTCTGGTCTTCAGCCTGGTGGTATACTTAGTGTTTCTAATGTCACAGTAGTTTTTTGTTTCTGTTGGATGCAAATCTCTTCCTATGGCCTTGCTAAGCATGCAGAATCTCAGTCAAAATTACATGGGAATCCAAACATGTTATTCTCAAGACTACTTCCTGGAGTAATCATACTGGCTGTCTTCTGAACGATGGAATTCCCTTGGAGATTTTCTCTGTCTCTGTGGTTAGTATGTGGCTATCCAGTGTAGTGCCACAGAATTATGGAAACATACAGGTTGAAAGGAAAAATCTGGAAGTTGCCTAATACAATCCCTTGCTCAAAACAGATCTGGTTAGAGCAGGTTGCTCAGAGACTATGCCAATCTGGTTTTAGTATCCACAAAGATGGAAATACTTTAACCCCAGTAGTTGACAACCCTCATGGTTAAAAAAAAAATAAATAAATCCTTTTATGCAAATGGAATATTATGTGTCTGTTGCCTCTTGTTCTATGACTGTACCTTCAAGAAGGGTCTGGCTCTATCTTCTCTCTGCCTTCCTATTAGGTAGCTGCAAACAGCAATAAGATCTTCCTTTAGCCTTCACTTAAGGCTGAACTATCCAAGGTGTCTCAAGTTTTTCTCATACATCATATGCTGCAGCCCCTAAACCATCATGATGGCCCTCCGTTAGACTCAGTCCAATATGTCAGTATCTTTCTTGTACTGAGAAGCCTGCTCAGCATGTTCAACTTGCTGTCCAACAGGATGTCATCCTTATCTACTCATTCAGACCACATCTGTCTAATTTGGCTACAAGGGTGCCATGGAAGACTGTCAGAAGCCTTGTTTTGCTAACATTATTCAATGTCCGTTGCTACCTCCTTGTCCAGAGAGCCAACCATCTCATCACAGAAGGCAAACAGGTTGGTCAGGCATAATTTGTCCTTGGCAAATCCATGTTGTCTACTTGGAACTACCCTCTTACTCTTTATATGTCAGGAAATGGCTTCCAGGAGGGTTTGTGTCGTAATTTTCTTGGAGACTGGAGTGAATCTGACCGGCCTGTAGTTGCCAGTATCCTCCTTCTTGCCATTCTGGAAAGTGGATATAAGGGTTATTAAGAATAATCCATATCCAAACAGACACTCTGCGCTAGTTTTGACAAATAAGTGCTTAAGAGTTTTACTCTTAAGATGGGGTAAAACTCACTGTTGTGGCCACAAAGCAGCTTTTAACACAGTTCCTTCTTTGCAAAGAAACATGAGTTCTTGAAGAGAATTACCTGACAAAGCTCTTCTGTGAAATTTGCATGAAGCAATCATTGCAGAAACAGTCCTTGTGGCAGAAACCGGCACCTGAATTTTCTTCTTCCTCTTCTCTAGGAACATTCCTACTAAGTATGAACTGTTCTATATATACTTCTTTTCCCTCTTGCAGGGTTATTGGGTCTTTAGTTCTTTCCTGCAGCATAGTTTTATCAGGCAGAAGTGATACATTGGCTTTGATATACTATCATCTGGTTGTTAAGGCACTCCAAAGAGTGATAAGTGATGTTGTTTTTAATCTCTTCGGGCTGAGGTGGCTTTAGGCCCACATCTCTAGCATTCTGAGCTGCTACACAGGCAGCTGCCTGGTAGTGCTCCACCTACAAATACTGTAATGTTTTGTGGAAAGCTGAATTCAGTCAGGATGTGTTAAGATGTCTAAGGAACCAGATGTTCGCTCCTCTCAAGATGACATCAGTTTGGGCATGTTAAATATCAATGTAGGTAAAAATTTAAGCACCTTCTTCTAATGTTTTAAGAGATTAAGGATATTTTTGTGGCTCTTATGTTAGGACCTAGATGCTTGAATCCTGCCTGAAGTATGTCTTCTGGCGGATATGGGCCTGTGTCTTTATGAAATATTTTGCTTTAGTGATGGCATGTCTGAAGGCAGAATGTCCATGTTGTATGTCGTAACACATTGGATTTGAAGGTCTCCCTAGTTTGATCTGTATTCTCTCAACTGTTCAATTTCTGCCTAGGTGCCTCTAATAAGTTCTCATTTTGTTAATGAAAATTTCATAGGATCCCCTGAAGTTTTTAAATCAGCCCAGGTAATGATTCCCTAAAGACTTCCATCTTCATAAATGTTAACCAATGTCAAATGGAAACTTAGAAACATTGGTTAGAACTGTCTGATTTCTAGCACACATGTTTAGTTTGTACCTGTGTGATTATGCTTGTTGGAACTCATTTGGTTGTCTAAGGGTTGCTTAACGTGTTGATTTGAAGTCCTCCAGTTCCCAAGCGAAATGTGATTATTAGGCATTTACTGTAATCAGAGGAGGACTGGTGGTTAGACCATTAAAGCAATTGTGTAATTGTACTGTTAAACAGTTCCCAACAATTTTTTGGAGGCGAACTGGAGCTTCTTCTTTATTACCTGTCCAAGAGAGCATGTCTCAAAAAGATATGATTGTAAACAACTTGAAGATAACACAACTATATGAATCTTTTTTTGTCTTTGGGAATCTCATAGTGCAGTCAGTACAGATTCAATATAGTGTATATAGCAAGGAGGGGCCTGTTGCTCCCCATATAAACAGGTGGTTTGGCTTATGGATGTCATATTTGCAATATATACTAATTCGCATAGCTCTTCCTAAGTCTGCATGCATTCTGGTGCAGACCCTTTTTCACAAACCAAGAGAAGACAGGCATTAGCGATGTCTCCTCTTAACAGCCTTCCTTTTCCTCCCCTAACCTCTTCCTTTTGGAAAAAGACCTTTTCTAACCCAGGCTCAGCTAAAGGCAGTTTGCAACATCTAGCTTGCTGCTCATATGATGTACAGTCTGGGCTTGTTCATATGTTGATTTCTTGTTCTGCTTTTTTACCATTGGATAAAGATTTTTACCTACCGTAAGCTGCCTTTTAGCTCTCTTCAATTGGTAGAGAAAGTTCTGTCAGACCCTTACAAGAATTTTTCCAGCCTCCTGTTTCACTTTGAGATGTAATACTGTAATAGATAATATTACATTGCGTCACATTTCTGTCTGGACGCTTACTGCTTTTGCAGTGTGGTTGCTCGTTACAATTGCAGGAATCATTAAATTTCAATCTTAGTGAAGCTGGAAGCTTGCACTATGCACCAAATTAATGTCTTAGGAAAAAGTCCGCTTGTTGGCAGACTGCTTTACATTGCATACTATTCAGATTTCTTGTAATATTAATATTTAAGCATATGGTCAAGCTCCTCCCTGTGGTTTCTTCCCACCCCTCTTGTCCCCATATTTATCTCTCTTCCAAGCTCTATCTGGAATGCTTTTTATGTTATTTTGTTACTACTGTCTTGATCCAAGTCAGTTTCAGTTGCCTTTTCTAAAATAGTGTAGAAACATGATGCTAAATTTATTCAAGATATAGTCAGAATTAAATTTGCTCTTAATTGGTTTTGAATTGGAACACCTCCCAGGGTCACTTCCAACCTGACTTAGTCTATGATTCTGTCATGTGTTTGTCTATCCAGATGAAATCTTTCTGTCTTCCTGTTTCTCCAGGTCCTTACTAGTGCTTTGAAAGCGAGGTCATTCTCTAGGTATTTGAAGGAACTGTCTAGTGCATGATAATTTGTTGTAAACTGACTTACTTTTCTCATATTCTCTTAAGGCATGATCTATTTTGTTTGTTTGTTTGTTTTGTTTCTAGAAACATTTCCTAGTATGAAGTCTCTGAAATTGCACAAAACCCCATCTAAACAGTGCTTTCTTTTAATGTTCTCTTAACTGTTGATATCCCATTTGGAAACGGAACTTTGTTGGGCCTGTGTAATCCTACATTCCAGATGGGAATGAAGTAGGCTTCTGCACTAGAAACAGTTAAGTTTAATGTATTTTTTGGGGGTGCCTTCCATGGTAATTCGCATGACTCTTTTCCCTTACACGTTTGCAAGGATATCTTTATCCAACTTTAGTGAATGGAGCAAAGCATTTCCCTCACTGACCTGCTTTTTGTTTTCAAAGAGGGTAGGATAGGTAGAGAGACAGAAGAAGGTACAGAGACATTGCTGTGCAAGGTTTGTGGTTATGTATGAAGCATCTTTGCCCTTCAGAGTAGAATTTACGTCAAATTCTTCACCATTACCTTCTTTATTCACCCCCTGCAAAAAGCTATTCCTTATTAACAGACCTGCCGTAACACAATTTGTATTTCTTATAATATATGGAATGTGCTAACTGCTGCCTTTGAGAATCTGGGACTGGCAGGAACTACTTGGATCACTGTCAAATAATGATTTTTTTTTTTTTTTTTTTTTAAATCAATGTGTCTGCATGTCATTGTGGTGTATTTAGGTTAGAAATGTAATGAAAAGCATACTGAGTTGTATTAACTAGCCAGATGTCAGGGAAAAATGCTAATAAATCTTAAATATTTATTTTGAATGTCTCATTATAGCATGCAAGATAAGTTAATTTGCATGGGGGCAAATCTGTAGCTGACATCATTAATCTGTTTATTCCCTCCATTCATGCTTCACTTAAGTCCTTTTAATTTAGCTTGTTTTAACTCCACTGCAACAATTTTGAGTTTGTAAGTTCACCCTTTCATCCAGTTTTACAATTTGGTAAGTAAATACATCTCAGTGCTTTCAGTTTAGCAGAAATATAAAACTGACCAGCAGTCTCTGACAGGGTGATTGATACTGCTATGGTGTGGATTGGGACAGTTATTTACGCAAATTCCTTGGCTTTAAAAGTATTTAAAAAAAATTTGACAGTTCTTCTCAGCATCAAAGATATTTACATACTTGTATGACAGATACCAGTACAGTATGTGGAGTAGAATCTTGTAGTGATAAATTCAGTCAGTACAGGTGTGATTCACTATAAACCCAAGAAATTTATGTGTTTTAAATTTCATTCTGTGTTCTTTCTCTACCCCCACCCACCCTTTTTTTATGACTATTGACTATTTGCAGTCAAGGACTAGATAAAGTCAATTTCTGGCAGGTGGGAATTGACTGATCACTTTGCATGAGAGGAAGAAAGGAAAAAGTAGACAGCCTTCAGCTCCCTTGTGGTTTGCCTGAACTGATAATAGCATGCTGATAACATATAGATTTGATTGAAGTAGATTTGTATAACACATTGGGGGGGGGGGGTTCCATAGCAGCAGTGATTTAAGAATTTTCCTCTCATATTTTGAGTGTTTTATTTTGAAGTTTTTTGTTTTAAACACTAAAAAGCACATATAGGTCAAGCAAAGAAATGTTTGCCAGTACGAACTATGTGCTAAGCATTCTGGGAGAGTGCTTTCTTGCAGCAGATGAGGATTCTTTGTGGCTGGCAGCAGAAACTGCAGCAGTATCTTTGCAGTTTCCTTTCATCTTTGATTATGTTCTAAGGATCTCTGAAATATAGGAGCTCTTTCCCTGACCCTCTGGAATATCTTTTCATCTCTGTTGCGGAGTATAGCACATGATGAAAGCCTTCTATCTTCTACAGTTGAGGTATCCTTTGCTTTTCATCACCCTCTGATTTTTGTCTTCTGCGGCTAGATTTTTGGCAGTGTTTGGCTTAAGCAAATAGGATTACATTTCAGTAGCTGATGGTTTCTAGTCGAGGAACATACTAAATGTCGGACGTAATGAAGATTGTGCAAAGAAATATTTCTGCGAAGCACAGGAAAATTATTCGAGTCGAGCAAAGGAAGAAGACATTCTGCAAATGCAATCAGGGCTGCTAGAAATGCAAAATTCAACAGATTTGGAATGGGTTGCACTACAAGTGTGGTTCTGTTTAAAGGCATTCGT
Source organism: Haliaeetus leucocephalus (assembly GCF_000737465.1). Classification (NCBI taxonomy): domain Eukaryota; kingdom Metazoa; phylum Chordata; class Aves; order Accipitriformes; family Accipitridae; genus Haliaeetus; species Haliaeetus leucocephalus. The sequence continues at coordinate 2,004,611 of NW_010973062.1, read as the reverse complement.
ACAGTTTTTGAGAGAAACTGTGGTTATATTTGCAAACAGCAAGGGGAAAACAATGCCCTTGAATACACAGCATTCAGCTTGCCAAATGAAGATTCAGGAATATTGATTCATTCATCCCTGGTAAATACAAACTTGTTTCATTAATAATTTTGTCTGCTAATTGAAAGCTAAACTAAAAACAGGATACCGTGTTTATTTAACATCTACTATGTACAGACATGAATATACCTTGTCCTGATATTGTAGGATGTTAGTGCATGTATGTGGCATGTAATACATGTGTGCATGCAGCTGTAATGTTAAAGCTTAGGATTCATATTCATTATATTCTTTAGATTTGTACTAATAGCTCTGAAGAATTTGCTCTCCACAAACAGGATTGTTATAGAAGATTGTCTGTTGTTAGATCTTTCTGAACATACTCTTGGAATGTATTTGGCATTTCAATTGAAGAACAACAGATGATTACGTTATTTGGAAAAACTAAGGAATGCATTGTTGGGAAAACAGTAACCCAGGATTTGAGGTTTATTTTTTCAGATGGACTTGAGTACTTTTCTTTCTTTTCTTTTTTCCTCTGAAACTATTCTATTTCTGTTTAGCTTACTGAAAGGGATACAGGAGCATTCTAGAAGAAAAAAATGGTTAAAGGGAGTGATAACTGTTTTCTGAACCTGCTTTGCTCTCAAAGGCTTTTTTAGGTGTTGCCTGATGCAAAGAAAACAGACTTTAAAGTGAGACTGTCATCTTTGTACCCCCCAGGTTAATGACGCATTTGTGCGTCAGATGTATTGCATTTAGGCTTGAGGGGGTGGAATTGCAATAGCTAATGTGCACCGCTTGCTTCAGAATTTGGCTAGTTAAGGATTTAAATATTTATTTAAAATAATTTGGGGTTGCTTGTTAATTGCTTTGTCACTGGCTAGATAGTTGGAATAAGAGGGGTGTGGTACACTGAAATAACTGGACAGATTTTGACAAGCTTGTAGTGCCTGCTGGCATACCCACGCAGTGCAATTGCAGTTATGGAAAGCCTTTAGAAATTTCACAAAGCTTTGTTGTCTTTATGCTGTTCATATCCTTTCTTGCTGAACTCAAATATAAGAAAGAAAGGGGTGTGTGTGTATGTATCTGTATGTGTATACCTATACGTGTGTGTGTATATATATGCACACACACATACACATATATATTTATACACATGAATACACACACATAGCTTCCCGGAAAGAATACAGAATAATCTGAGCTGTCTTCAGATGCTTAAAATAATTTACAGTATGTATATTACCCTTCATGATAATATTGCATTTTATAAATTCCTAATATGGTTTGATATTAAAAATAAAATGGCTTCCTCTAAGTATTAGAAGCCTTTTTACAATGTTAGCCATTTTTAACTTAGCCTCATACAGATGGTTATTAGACATTTGTTAAACTCTGGGCAATGAATATTTTCAATAACTTTTGTTCTCCATTGAATTTAAGACCTAACACCTTTACTGGTCTTAAATTCTACATATAGTTAGATGAGTGAACAAAGAAATACTTTTTAAAATATGTAATATGAATCACTGTAACCTGGAGGTCGCAGTGAAAATTTTTTGTATTTTTTTTTTCTTCTTCTTTGTTTCATGTGGTATTGTTCCAGCAATAATTTCTCTTTAATTTAGCCCTACAGAATTGGTTTGCAAACTGGGAAGATTAAGCACAAAATATGCTTAGTCTGCCATTTACAATTGAAGTTCCACATTGGTCACTTAAGATTTTTTTTCAATTCCAAAATTGCTTTTAAATAATGATACTGGTTTTTTTGATTTTCCTGTCTGGCTTTGTCACCTTGGTTTAACTGGAATTAGTGGATCAAGATAAATTTCTTCCTGGGATAAATACCTGCAGGTTAGTATGGAAGAATGTGTAGAATTGAGGGCTCAGAATGACTTCCTGCTCATTGTACTGGACTAGTGTTGTCCATAAGAACAAAAGTCAGAATTTTACAAGGGAAAAAAAAGGGAGGATTTCATTACAAGGTCCCACTCTTGATAATCAGAGCTGGCACTGGCCATCGCTTTCTGAGATGTTGTCTGAGGCTGGGGAGCAGTTGCTACTGACTTACACTGAAGAGGGGGAAGCAGGATTCTCGGAAGAGTGGGAAGAGGGGGAAAGGTACTGCAGACCTGGCAACAGTGACAAGTGATTTTATGAAACTCGTCTAAGTATATACATAGAACTCTTAAATTACATATTTTTTTGTACTCTTTGCTATAAAAGCTAATTTTGTCCAGCTTTTCCTCCTCTGAAGAGGTGGCTTTCAGGAGGAGAAATACCTTGCTTCTTACTGAGAAGCCATGCAGGGAGGTGAAGACTACAGGAATCCTCTTCGAAGAGAAGCTGTATGGCCAAGACCAAAAGAGAGTAGCAGTGTATCACTTCCCTGTGTTTTCTTTTATTTTGGTGGTTGTTGCAACAGGTGCAAGTGTAGGTGTGTGGCTTCACCTGTTTGTCTGTGCTGTAACACATTTCAGCTGCAATTTCTTACCTCTGTCTTTTTGGCTGTACCTGCTATCTGGTCTATTTAGCTATTTTGGATCAAATATCTCCTGATACAGAGCTGTTGTCAAAACACCAGTGAATTTCAAGGAGTCCTTTAATTTAGGAACACATTGATTCTTTTGCAAAACCAGTGTTGAAAATCTGTGAAAATTGCCTGTGAACAGAAAGCTCTCCGGAAGTAGTTCTCCTTGAAGGAAAAATCTCCTGCTCTGTGAAGAAATAAGGAGGCAGAAGTAGTTGATTTAGCATACATTTTTCTTAGTTTCCCTGTAATCCAGAGGTCAGAAGGTTATATCTAAATTAAATCTAATTAAAGTTTTATTTAAGCAGGTCTGCTCTTCTAATTGCTTGAAGGAAAGATAAAATGAAGCCTGGGTGAGAATGTCTTCTCAGGAGTACAGTTTATTTCTATCCATCTGATGTCATTCAAACTTGCAATGAAAGTGCCGTATCTTATCTTTGGGAACATTTGTAGCCTGTCACATACACTTTATCTTGCTAGAACACAGCCTCTTTTAGGGTCTTTAAGTCGACATGGATAAAAATAAATATTTTAGTAAAAGATTATAAATTTAGTTTGGGATGCTATTAAAAGTTGCACCAAAATGAATGAAAATATTTTTTTTTCCAAATGTCCACCTAGGGCATAATTATTTTCTGCAAATATTGAGAAAGCATTCTGATTTGCTGAATTTTGTAGTAAGTTGAAGGATACACTTTCAAAATATTAGCTTGTATGTTTGATCTACATTACTTAGTTTGTTTTGATTTTCCTATGATTTTTTTCTTAATCCATTCTCAGCATGATATTACATGTTATTTCTGCTGTGTTTCAGTATCTTAGAGTTAGGAGGGTTTTTCTTCATGGCCTTTATTTTTATATTAAAATTCCATTTTTTTGGTAATCATTGTATAACCAATGACTATCTGGGAGTGAAGTGTTACTGTATGGTTTAGGGCCTAAACAGCTGTTTTAGATGGTAGACAAAGATGGAGAATGAGCAATGGAGTGTAGTGACAATAAAACTAACAACATTTTAAAAATTTGGGTTTTGCTAATAAGCCCCTTGAAGTATTCAGTGAAGGAAGAGGCTAGGTGAGTGTGCTAGCAATGCTGGTAGAGGAGCTAGAAAATTCTAAAGTGGGACAGATTGGGCTGAAGGACATCAACATTTTTTTCTTTGTATTTGTTTGAAAATTGCAGAAAGCAGCTTGGGTGTTTTTTTGTGCTTGTAATGTTTTCTGCTCAGTTTGCTTCTAATGGCCTATTCAATGCTGCTATTTCTCTCATTAAGCTTTAGAACCTTGTAGTTTGGTAAACCTACTTAAGGTAGTTTAGTAGCTGTAGCATGTGCAAGATGGGGCCTAATAATTTTAAGTAGCCTTTTAATTTATTAAGTCTGATGTAGAAAATATCCTTAATTTGAATAAGTGTTACTTAATTTGTGCTTACACAATTTCTGAGAAGAAATGCAGGGCATTTTCGAACGCTATTTCAAACTGGACTTCTGGAGTAATTTAATATGGTGGATATAGGTATTTGCTGAAAACAGAACCACTAACCTTAATATTCTAGTAACTGCAGTTTCTTAGTCTATGTCACCTGTTGACTTGGCAGCAGTGTCATCATTAGGTGTTATTGAGTTTTTGTGCAACTGCTCTTTCTGTGCTGCCCATGAGTCATTTGGTTTATTAATAAACTGTGCCATCTTTAAGATATACCAAAGTCTGTGCATGTGGGAAGATTGATTAATGACAGCGGTGAGCTATGTAATTCTGGACATAAATCCACAGTAGACATTCAAGTTGCAAATATTTTGATTTCAGAATCATATTAAATTATATGCGTATGATTTTTCAAAAAGACTTTTCTTGATTGAACATGTGCTGTGTTTAAAATAAACATTAAAACATTCATTTATTAAAAGGCCTTACATTAAGGCCTGTTCTTGCTGTCTGAATTAACAAATTAATATCAACTTGTTTAGTTAAAGTAGAAGAGTTTAGTAGATATAAAATAGAAATATATAAAGGAGAGAGTTTTAAGGAAGTAATTCTGCTGAGTAAGTGGAAGGTGGGGGTTTTTTATGTGCTTAAATAGCTTATGCAGCAATTCTCTAATGGTGTGCATATAATTTGTATGGCTTAGTCTGATATTTCACTTTCATAACGTGCTTCAACTTATAACTCTATTACAAGTGGCTTTTATTCATCAGCAGCTGGAGCATTAGACCTCATTAGGCCTCTTAATAAGGAAGAAACAGACATGTATGAGTATAGCATCTAACTTGCATAGTTTTTCATGGGTCACTTGAATGAGAGCACTTCTTTTATCTCCTTTCATCTTACTGCCTTAGGTGAGTAAAAAGTTGGTGTCTTAACGTGCTGGCTTGTAGTTTTGGCTAGATCTCCTGATGGTTTTTGTACACTCGTTTTGACCTTTCATTGGACTCCTTTGGGACTAATGCTCGAATGTCTGGTATCCTTCTGCCCTCTCAGCAGGGGAAATTGCAGCACAAATTCACCAAATGTGCAGTTCCTGCAGCAAATATGCTTCTTTGAAAGATGCACGTGAGAGGAGTATCAGACATAGGTTGGCAGGTATTCAGTGCACTGGCATGCAAAAGGTAAGATTAAACATTGTATCCTCAGGAGAAATTCTTTAAGGCTGAGGATGAAATCTGAGGATAGTTGGTCAAGTCTACATGCGTAAGCCATTGTTCATTGTCCATGACAATATAGGTTGGATTAGCACAGAAAGATATCCGACCCCAAAAACATGGCATTAGGTTGCATCCAGGTAGAGAATGTGTTCCCTTTGAACATAGCAGCAGGGCATCTTGGGGGAGCTAGATAGAAAGCAAGCAAAATGTCTAGAGTTAAAAAACAAACAAACAACAACACAACCCCAAACAACCAAAAAAACCCCATCCAAACCCAACACCCCCAAAACAAAAAAAACCCTTTAAAGCCTTGTCTGATCTTGAGGAGAGGAAAGAATGCTTCTGTAGCTGAGAAGCTGCATGGGTGGTGTTTTCAAGACTAGAGCCTAGACTTAGTGAACACACAGAAAGGAGTCAACTCCTCTGCTCTTTCTTCCTGATTAATACTTCCTTCCAGCTGCCTTAGGAACAGCCTGAAATGCTTATTTGAATAATCTACAGATGCAGATATCCTGTTCTGTCATGAAATTAAATGCAGTAAAAGTAAAGCTGGGAGCCAACTGCTAACTTTTGCAATGTTCTTGATTCTTAGAACTCTATAGTGTGAAGTCCAAGACAGATTTGTATTGCAGTGTAGAGGCAAACCAAGATGCACTCTTACTTCAGCCGAAGGGCAGAGGTGAATTAACAATCTCCTCAAGGAGCAAATAGCTCCTGGAAAAAGTCTTGTAAGATTGGTGTTACACAGTGGGAAGACCCTTACCTCAGACTTGCTTGGCACAGAACAGCTTCAGTTTGAGAGATCCTCAAACTTGGGGTTTTGACTTGCTTTTTGTCTTTGGTTTGGTATCTGTGCTGTCCTATTAGTCTCTGATAATTGTAGGGTACTGTCCAGTAGGAAAAAAAGCCATCTTTAGTCCAATACTGTTCGCAGAGTCAGTCTGCTTGTACATGTCCTGTCTATAAGGAGGTATGTCAGAACAATAGTTAAATCCTTTAGCAGAAGTGCGGGTTTAATCTTGAAGTCTCCTATCCTGACTAAATTCTACTGTTGTGTTTTTGGTGGTTTTTTTTACTATTTTTTTTTTTTTTTCTTTCCCCTGGAACCATAAGGAAGTCAGGTTTTCACTGAAAACAGAAAGATATCTACTAAGATGGTATGAAATGAATCGGTTACCAGTGAGTCAAAGTAGTGCACCTTGATACTTCATAGGTAACAGTATGCAAAAGTGTAACATGGACAAGACTTAAGTTAATCTATATTTTGCTTAGCTCTGCTGTGATTTTAATCTTATTTTAGTTTGTATTTGTCACAGAGTAGGAGTGTCCAAACTGAGCTACTGTTTATCTGTTATCTGACAGATAGTGATGTCTAGCTGAGGGAAATTAATGAGATATACCATGTTGGTTTTAACAATGTTAGCCAAATTCTTATTCCATGAAATAAAGAGCTTTTAAAAAATGTAAAAACTCTATGGGCCCAATAGAAACACTGACTGTGAGGATCCTTTAACTTTATGCTGCCACTAAACCAGGCAGATCAGTTTTTTATTCCAGCTTCTTAAGTAGTCATACAGACCTGTACCTTGGTGTTACCTTTTTTTCACCAATGCAACCTACTTATGATAGAGACCTCTTCTATGTGGTATCTCAGCATCTTTGTCTTGTCCAGGCTACTTGACTCTCTCCCTAAAAACAATGGTTTGAAAGTAATTTTAACTATAATGTAAAATTTGAGATTTGTGTGATTAATTTTGATATAAAGAGATGCCTCCCCAAAGAGGGATTGTTATTCAACCTATTCCAGAATGGGCTTAATTATTGCTTTACCAAGGAAAGTCAGTGAAATGGGAGTATTTTAGTTATAATGTTGGCAACATGAAAAGTTACATAATATATAGCACACTCATATCTGTGTCTTATGCTTTATCTTTTTTTCTCTTTTTGTTGCCCTTTTTATTGTCCTTTTTATGATTGTTTTTTTGCTAGAGAATGTACTCCCTATTGGTGGGACTGCAAGTTACACGTTTGCAGTATTTGCCATAGGAGGACTGAGTCTTCCGAACTAACTTTCTTGTGACTTTTTCCATTTCATCTGAATGTCGTGTGTATGGCATGGAATCACCAGGTGAATTGCATGCTGTATTCCATCTGCTATCAGCTGGCTGAGCCTTTCTCTTGAACTTGTGAATATATTCTTCCAGGGCAAGCATGTATCTGTTGGTCACTTACGAAACTCAGCAGTATTAAGATATGTATAGCTGCAACACTTAATCTTCCACTGACATGTGAAATGTTATGCTTTTAATATGGCTGCAAGGCAGGCTGCCAAGTGTGGGAGGACACTGCTATAATATCTCTTACTAATACAGATGAGAGCAAGAAGTATTGGCTTTTAATGGTGCTTGTCATTCTGCTGAAGTGGGTCCATATTTCCATATGAGCTACTGCCTTAAAAACCCAACCAACCAAAAAAAAAACCCCCACCCTCCAAAACCCCCAACAAAACAAAGCATCAAAAGCCCTCCAGTCATCTTGAAAGTTGTTTTTTGAGAGCTGCTGTCAGGGCATTTAAAGAGCTGCAAAGGAGTATAGAACAGGTGTAGGGTTTTAGTAAAATGATGTCAAATCCTTCTGTTTTCACTTACACAGGACATGCAAACCTACAGCAAGATTATTCCTTCCTCCCCTTCTCCCCCCAGTTGCTACAGGTTAAGCAACAATTCTTTTCCTAGAACAGCTAACAGAGACAAGTTTGGTGGCTGTAATTCTAGCTGGTAGATTTAGTGATTGCTGATATTGGCCACTCAACAGGGTTTATTGATCTTGATGCAGATTATAAGTGGGACTTGGAGCAAAAGTAGTGCCATTAAACCAAACTACTCAGGTTTTAGCTTGTTCTTACAGCGAGGCTGGGTAGTCATCCTTTCTTCCATCAAAGTTCAGAGGAAATTCTCATATGCTGCCTGTTCCCTTGCTATCACTTACTAATCATTATGTGGTATTATGCATTAGGAAAGCAAGCTCTTGGAGTGAAAAGTGATTTGAAGGAATAAGAGGGTGTATGTAGGGAACTTGTCTTTTGGGCAGCAAATTTGCTGGATGAATCACTGAGGTACGCTGGGAACACTGAGAACTGTTTTGCCTGTGTAATTTTGTAATTACACAGGCAATTCCTTAAGGGTATATGATACAAGAAGACAGCCAACTATTTGGCCATTGGAAGTAACATGAAAAGTACTGGTGTTAAAAGTACCATAGGAAGTCCTTCAAGCCACTGTGTTTGTAAAAAGATGAAATGCATTGTTTCCATAATAATCTGAGTTATTTTGCACATAGGTCTCTATTTAGCTAGTGATTTCCTGCAATTTGGGGATCTGCCATTTTGGAAATGCAGTCAAATAACTTCTGTGTAGTGACATTCTTCTTGTACGTGCATTGTTTTCCTGGATTCTCTGTTGATCCTTATTCAGGTAACTGCCTGATACAACAAATAGAGTAGTATCTTTTTTCTTCTTCTTTTTTATTGCAGTTAAATGGTTTAAAACTACAGGTCCTGTAACAAGACGATAAATTTGCAGCATGACTTACAGTCCTGTTTTTCATCTTTCACTTTTTGAATTATAACATGTTATTGGTAAAATTTTTTAATATAGCTCTTGATTAAAGTAACACCGCTTCTGACTGTGTGGTGCCTGGCTAAGCAGCATCTCATGTTTTTGTGGTGTGGATTTTTTTGTTTGGTTTGGTTTGGGTTTGTTTTTTTTCTCCTAAGTATTTTTTTGTGAATTAAATTATTGAGATAATCACTAAGTCCTCAGCAGAAAATAAATGTTGGAAATACACATAAATCTAGCAATTAAGGTCTATTTCATGCAGGACATAGCTCTGGAGGTACTGCTTCACAGTTTTGTTGTTAAATAAAAGAATGTCCTCTAATGGTAGATGTGTGTTAATGAAATGCAAGCTAGAAAATACATTAACCATTCAGTAGGAAAAAATAACTTTTGTATCTTTAAATTGATGTTATAAAAATGTTGGCTTTCTTTTTGTCCCTCATCGTGTTTTGGGAACATGGGGAAAGAAAATCACATTTGTACTGAATTAAAGTAATCCAGATGCATTCAGGAGAAGTAGCTGATGAGGATAAAACAATGGTGCAGTTTAAAAGTAGAATCCTCTGTTAAATAAAGGACAAGAAATACTATTTAAAGTGTATAATATTTTTAAGTCTTTATTAGTGTGAGTGTTTGCAAGTGCCTTGTGCATAATAAGGTTGTGCATTTCTGGTTGCAGTTGAGTATAATTGTAGCCCATCTCATTGAAACAAATTCCTGTTTGGCAGCTGCATCCTCAAGTAATGGTATAATTTAGTCTAAGCTGTTCTGTACTTCCGTTTTCTGAAAACAAAAGGGGCTGGTGCAAAATAAAAGTAAAGTGTAACTAAATGTTCTTGAACTATTGTCTACCTTGATTTACACAGGAAGACCTGTTTTTGTAAATTTGACTAAACTGCTAGTTTCCTTCTTAACTCTTAAAGCAGCTTTATAGAGTATTATTTTCTAGAGTTTAGTGCCTATATATTAGAGAGACTGCTTAAAAAGTAAATGCATTGAACTTGTTTTTCCTAGAGAAAAAAGCAGAAGCATAGTAAATCATTATTGTCTTGACTAGTAGTAAACTATTATTTCTTTCAGTTCACTCATTAGAAATGTGCTTGCATTGTGGATGGGATGGGCAAACTGCTGGTTGGACTCAATTTCATGATTGCAATAAGCTGAAGTAATATCTTCTGCAGGTGTGAGAGCAGAGAGAAGGGGAAGAGAAAGAGATGTTACGTCTGAAGTGTAAGAAACCTGTGCCTGAAGTTGTGCCTTCTTAAAAATGCTAGCAGTAAATGAGGATATTTGTGCTTCTCCACAACTTGATCTGCTTTCTGCAGATTAAGGTGACTTTCTCTTCTGTTAGAGAATAGATAAAAATTCATGTCAAGTTAAATTTAGGATGTCAGTTATATTGAGGTGAGATAATTAACTGTCCAAAGAAGTGGAGCAGACTTGAGAATTGAATGAAGGTGGTGGCTTATTTTCCACAGCTGTCTGGTTGCTCTAGTGCACAGGGAGTCTAAAATAGGGATGTGCTTCTCTGGGGAGCTGAATTTTCTCTCAGATGTATTTTTGCTTGGTAAATACAGCCACTGAGGTTTGTGCACTTGGAAGTTGCAACTCATTAGTGTTAAAAAGAAACAAAGGGAAAACCAAAATATCCTTCTCAAAACCTGGAGAAAACTACTCATCACAGTTCATTTTTTTCAGGAGGAATTTAGCATACAATCATATGCCAAAACTACTGCATAGGGGAGCTCATTTGGTGAAATCTTCAAAATTACCAAAACTATCAGCTAGGTACAGAAATGATCCCGATAAAAATTGCTGCCTCCTATTTTGCTAGTGTGTGTGTATGCTGAACGGTGTCTGTAAGTAGCAGTATAGTAGGAGAGTATATTGGATTACAAAAACAGAGTTGAAGCATGACTTGAGTTTATGTTGCAGTTAAGGACAGGAATGGAAGATACTAACCACCGGGCACTGTTCACCTTGAATCACAAGGCCAAGAGACACTTTTCTACTGTCAGCAAAAAGAAAATGCTATGGAAGGTAAAGGCAGCGAGTGATGGCTGGCTTGTCTTCGCAGCTGAAGAGCTGAGGTTCTCTCAGGTGACTTCAGCCAAAACATGTGAAGATTTTGTTGTGTTGTCTTCTCAGTGTTTTTTTGGAGGGTGATCAGTGATGGAGGGTTCTTAGGAGGGAGGAATGAGCTGAGAGCACTAATAACGTGCAAGACAGAAATGAGCTAACTGGCTCAAGTGAGGAAAGAGGCTGAGGGAGACTGGTAGTTTACTTGAAGAGTTAAGTGCTTAAAAGTTGAAGGTATAAAGAGATTATTTTGTAAATTTTATTTTTTAGTTAGTATTTTTGTAGACTATATAAGATTTTTACTGTGAAGGCAATTTGATCTTAAGGTAAATTTTTAATACGGATTTAGCACTAAGATTAAAAAGAGCATCCCTACCCTACTGCTGAAAAAAGAGCAACGTATCTGTTTGGGGCGTTGGTCTTGGAGAATGTATTTGGTTAGAGGCTGGTTGTTGATAGTACCTGAGTAAGTGATATTAATGTAAGAAGGAAAAAAAAAAAACACTTAGGGGTTTATACTTCTAAAGAGGCCCAGTTGTTAATAAGTGCCTAATTTTTACAATAAAAACATTTTTGATTTTGTAAGTGCTGTAAAAGACTTGGACTGTTTTACATGGTCAATTTAGAAATGCATATTCTCTTTTGTGTTTGACTCATAACCTTAAAATGGATCCACCTTTTTTTTTTTTTTTTTTTTTTTTTCAGAGGAAAAAAACATTCTTAGGGGCTGGCCTTTGTCTGTCATGCATTCCCACCATGACAGATTTAGCAAACTGCAGCTGAGAAGTTAGACTAGTTTGTACTTTCTGCTGCTTGTGCCAGGGAAAAAGCTATTGTTTTCACTGAATCACTGGCATGTTGATTACTTTGATGCCAAAAAGCATACGGTTTTGTTGCTGTTTGTATTTTCAATCAAAGAATGCAGGCAAGAACAAACAGAAATCCTAAGAAAGAGCTTATTATAGAGTCTCCGCAGCAGTGCAAGGATGCAGGTCCTTGTGAAGTAGAAGTGGAGAGTCCTGTGGTAGTTCTGGTAAGCATTGTTTAAACAAGCTCTCTCTTCCCTTTAATAATTCCAGTTCTGTCTGCCAGTGAAAAACTGCTTAATCTGATGCTAATGAGAAGTTCTAGCATTCTTACTTGTGAAGAAGGTGTGTTTAAGATTTAGGTTTGATTCTTTGTGTGTTCTCTGTCTTTTTAATTAATTTTTGCTGTTCTGGTTTACCAAATCTTTGGCTCTCTCTGAGTGTGGCTTTGGAGTTTGATTTTCATACTAGTTGCTTTTCAGTGTCTGTTCTGTCTAGGATAGTTGTACAGCTCTTTGAACCTAGCATGAAAACTACTTGTGCTTTAAAATACATTCTAGCACCTCTATTTTTTAATTGCCCAGCATATCTTTCAATTAAAATATATTTGAACTCTCTAAAGACTGTGTGTGTAACAGTTAAGTTTTACTTAAACATGCTAAGAACTGTTGAAATAATTCAGGTGTACTTCTGTTAAAGGATGTATTTTTCAATGCCTTCAATGCACATTATTTAGGAATTTAAAGATTTAAAGTAGCTTCCAGTGGGGGAAAAGGGAATATTTCTGTATGTGGGGGAAGAAATCAAATAAGAACTTTTTTTTTTTTTTTTTAATTGCTACACACTTAGTTCTGTTGGAATTTTAATAGTACAGCAAGAGAACATAATAAGCAAGCTGTAATGAATCCACCAACTCTCTCCAGCTAGGACAATAAACCTTTTCAAATAACAGAGGAGGATTGTTAAACTAATAACTTACGTATCAGTAGAAAGAAGTACTTTGATAGTTCATACTAAAATTCCAAATTTGCTTAGTAATATCTCACCCTTAATTGTTGAATTAAAGGATGATGGTCCCTTCTTTATTTGTCTGGCTGTGGTTGAAGTTAGTGGGAGCTCTGATCCTCAAATTATGGTCCCCCCCTTATTTGAGCTTCACACTACGCATTTAAGAACTGAACTAAAACATTTTGACTGTCTATATTTAGTAAGAAATGGTTACTCTATGTTAACTGAAAGCTTAAGTGTGTTAATAAGACAAATTTTCTTTTCCTTTACAGTGTTTTCTTTAGTTTCATTCTATTCAGAGCAGTTGTTAGTAAAACATGGTTTTTTTCTATGGGTGTGTTCTGATTTCTGGTCCAGATTTTCATCAGTACAATATGAGCTAATCTTGTGTGTGCTTTCCTGCCTTTGGAATGTTTAACTTTATTTAGAACTGTTTTTATTCCCCCATGAATACTCAGAGAGGATATTAGTGTTTCTGCAGATACTTAGAGTACTGCAGTTGATCAGCAAGCATATGTACTTACTTTAAAAAAAAAAGTATAAAACATTACTGTGTTTACTTATAACCATTTATGAAGTATATCCTTATAATTTTCCAGATTCTACTTAATTTAATGTTCATGGATTAATATACATCCAGTGTTTGTCCTCCCTTTTTTCATTTTCAGATGAAGTGGTACATTCAAAACAAAGGTCGATATTTCAAGGGAAGAACGTTTAGGTTCCACATAGGTCACATAAAAAAAGTCTTTGCTTTCATTTCAGTTGCTATTTTGGTCTTAATCTGTTACACATATAGACAAGCATATATATGGCATATAATTATAGATGGTATAATATCCCTTTTTGCTTCTGCTTTTGTCTAGTTTGTTGAGGAAAAATAGATGAAAAGGTGCAAGGACACTTTGCACTAAGTGTAGTGCTTGGCACAAAGCAAAAAGTAGGGCGCTATGTTTCGTTTAACACTGACATTTGGTCCATTTTTATTTCGTTGGGTTGTGATCTTGCAGTAGATTTTTACTGCCACAGTGAAAGCAAGTATTTTTTCACTGGTATAGGGATGCAGTAAGGTAATAAGTAAGATTAATAACGTTACTAGTTTGCTTAACAAAATGTAAACAGCAGAACTTTGTGTTTTCTGGATTAGAAAACTTAGAATTGTATTAGATAGCAATCCTCAAAAGCATTTGGAACAGGAGGCTTCTGGTTTACTCTAGTAATACTTCTCATTGACTGTTGCCTAAAACATTCTTTCAAGTGTGGATGGATTCCTTCTGTATGGGCAATTATGATGTGATTTACCTAGCACTCTTATTTTTTGAGTGTTCTTTATAAAGATGAGACAGAATCAGCTGTTAGGACTTCAAGGAAGCAACAGTTTTTTTGTGATATTAATTTAATTCCTTTAAATGTAGTTCACAGAGTGCTAGAGTATTGAGGGAACTGAGTATTATAACTGTAAGCATCCCATGTGATATTGAAACAATGTTATTTGATTGAGTGCTGTGCCTGAATTAACTTTTCTTGGATAGGTGGGTAGGTTCACAAAAGGAGTCATCTGCCTCAGTGCCAGTATGTTAGTACATGCACTCTCTTGTTTTCCTGCGTTTCCTGTTACCCAAGTTCAGTATTAAATAGTCTTATTATTTGAATTAGATTGTGTCATATCTTTGCTTTTGAGGTTAACAAGCAAGAAGAGCCCATGGAAAAAGCATTTGGATTTTCCGGGTGGTGCCTCAAAATCTTACTTGGGATGAACCGCTGTTGTGCTAGCTGTTGTAGAAGATACCAAATTAGTACACGTGCTGTCCAGTTGCGTTTTGATACTCCGAAGCAGTAACTGCTTATCAAATCAGATGATGTTTCTGAGAAAGTTGGAACTTCTGGAGGCCATTTTTCTGCTTGGAAACACACTGGCAGTATAAAACATAGGACACCTGAGCTCCTCTGTGCAGGAGAGCATTGCCCAAGTCTGATTCTAGTGTTAGAAGTTTCTGTGCTGATGAGAGAACTTAATAGGACACAGCATGCTTACTTTGCGTCTGAAGGTAAAGCAAATCACAGAGGAGGCTAGGAATTAAAGAACTGGAATTATCCATATTAACAACCTGAGGTAAATACTGGCAATACAGAAGGTCTTATCAAAACGTTTGAGCTCTGAAAAGTGTTCTTGTGTTTAAATGGACCTTGACCATCAACAAAACACTTCTCATAAACAAAAGCACAATGCTTTGTAATTTAGACTGTGTTCCTTAAGTTTTGGAAACCCTCATTCTCTTCTGTTAGAGCCCCCTGAAGACCTGGGTGACAATAGAACACAAGTTTTCAGGCTTTCAGGTTATACTGGAGAAAAAAGAAGGGAAGTTAATTATTGTTTTTTAAAGAAACACGGTGCAAAAAAGCCTGTATAACTGTCTATAGTCTTTGTACGGCTCAGTCTGTGTAGCCCCAGTAAGCACGTCTGATCTGTTTACGTAAGCATGAGAACCAGTGACTTAATGCATTTCATTCTTTCAAGTCCTAGAGACTTAAAAGTTTTGAATTTGTCAATGAAAGCCTATTGTTGCTAAATATATTCATAGTGGTAGTTTTTCTACATAAACCTATAGCAGCTTATTCCCTCCCACTGCCCCAAAGTTTAGATCACAAGGTTAACCATACCTAAGAAACGGGATAATGAGTAAAGTAACATTTAAGAATAAGCTCTAGGATGCATATAATTTTTGAATGGATTTTTAAGTTGATTAAAAAATAACCCAACCTGGACAAATTATTTTGTGCTTATTGTGGTTGTGGGACAATAAGATACAGGGAGCTGTTACCCATCTTTAGTATTAAACAGTCTTATTATTTGTCCAAAGTGGCTTGCCTCAGGCCAATGCTGAGAAATATGTTAACACCATATATTAATCAATTTATACGCTGCATTGCCTGCTAGTGCTTCTAGCTCCATTCTACTCTTTATGGGGACTTGTTAATTTGCAGGTGTATGTGGTAAATATGTTTTTATAAGTTAAATGATGTGTTGTAGCATGAGGCTAACAATACTCAATTTAAACATACCAGAAAAAAATGTACTGTATTATCTTTTTCTGTAATATATATTGTAGGCAATCATTGAACTCCTAACTTAAAATGCCTTTTATCTGATGGCTTTTAACACTGCTTGTCGATATAAATAAACCATATTCTGGCAGATTAAAATGGTTACCATATGGGTATCATGACTGCTGTTTCAAAATGCTTCTTATTTCTGGTAAGTTTCCATACCTATAATACACTGGCAAAACCAAAGCGGTACGGGAGATACTTTGCTGTTTTATCTTCCTACAAGTGGCTAGCTTGAGTGCTGGACCCCTTGAAGCCCTATGCTCTTAGCATTTTCTTGGATTATGGAGATAAAAATGTTGCTTCTTCCAAATCAATAGAAAAAGTGAAGCCTTGTTTGAAAGACTGACTTTCAGTGCCTGTAAACTTGATTTTGCAGTTTTGGCTGGGCTGAGTTTTATCTGTGTCAGCTAGTCCATAAATCATATTCAATGATACTATACTTACCCAGTATCTTTTCTTTTACATTACATGAAATAATAGACCGGAAAATATTTTTTTTCTGAAGAAGAGCTTGAGAGAGAATCTGCTTCCTCGTGGTGGTGTAGGTTTGGCTAAATGCCAATGTCAGTGTGCTGTTTATTGTTTTCTTTTTTCATATCTGGTTCAAACTGATAAAACATCCTCTTCCTTTTGAATCTGACAAATGACTAAGAAAGGAATGAGTAACACTTTGGAGAAACCTGAGGAAGCAAATTCTTAATGAAATTTTCCAGAAATGATATTTCTGCAAATCAGGTACTTTATTGATTAAATAGGAAGATGGTGTGCTTTTCTGGTACTACTAACTACTTCTGTGTCCCATTGACTAAGAGGAGAGGTGTATATTCAGGACCTTAACTCCAGAGAGCTTTAGATTCTTTAAAAGCTTCTAATGCAGGACAATTTTTTAATCTTGTGTTTACAGCATGTAAGCAAAGCTCATTTTCTTTTCAGATTCTTTTTTATCAATTTTACGTTTGTGGTGGACCTGTTTTGTGACGATAGGGTAGAGACATGCATTTCCAATTAATTGGATGCTTTTTGAAGCTGCAGTGTATGCATCTAGTTTTTGAATTAGCTGTGCTAATTCTCTCTGTGTGAGAAGTTTTGTGTAGTTTTGTGTGTGTGTGCGTGCCCATGAAATAATTTTAGTTATGTTGGTTTTAGAAGTAATCCTTTTACTCTATTTTTGCTGGTAAAATGAGAGGAGCCAGAGCTAGCTTTCTTTACCTATCGTCTTCCCAAGAGAATTAACAGGAGGATGGATATAGCTTTTCAGCACCAGGGAGAAATGAATTAAAATGCTGATCATGTGCAGCATCACATAAAAATCCATTACCCATTTGAAGTGACAGCTTTCCCTTGCTACCAGTTTGTGGAATTGGTGCTGTGATGTATCTCCTTGCTAGTTCAAATAGTAGATGTCCTGATATGTGAACTTTCTGACTATATTGACCATGTATATGTTTATTCTTTCCTTTAAAAATCTTCTCAAATTGCATTTTAAGTATATTAAAATATGTGGCCTGAATACATTTTTTTTTTTTTTTTTTTAAGGACACTTTAGAAATTTTAAGCTGCACTGAAGCTGAGTAGTAGAATTCAAAAATGCTTTTGCAACAGCTTTCAGTAAGGACAGTTTCATGTTCTGTTTAGTAATCTGAAACTCTCCTCCCCCTGAAAGGATCCCATCAGCTCCCATCTATTGGCACAAGTGGCCATGCAGCCATCTGATCAGCACTTCAGAGAGACAATCTGACTGAAAGCTCACTGATTGGGAGGAACCCTCTAAAGCCAGATCACCTCCTAATCTGGCTCAAAAGCTCTGGCTCGGTTGCTGGTACTGGCTGCTGGTAGTGTGAGAAGGCTCAGGAGCGTGCCACAAGAGAGAGAGTCCTTCTGGTGTCAACCCTCCTTTCAAATAATTTAAGCCAAATGTGAAGTCAAATCTTTAGCAAACAGAAGAGACTGTACACACAACTCAAATGGTCTTGCTCCCCAGCTTATTTCTTAGACCCAGTTTAATTTGGAGCATGCATTTTTGTTTCTCCTAAAGGTCAGTCATCCTGCACCACGCTCAAATCAACCTGTCACTGCAGCACATTGCATATCATTTCACACGACAAACTTGTCAGAAGGAATGGTCACGTGGTAAAGGCCAATTTGACCAAATGGAGTGACTCAGCCATAGTACTGTAGGAGTCTCTAAACCTCGTTTTAACAGAAGAGTATATTGCAGAATTGCTCAAGCTCAGTGATTGACAGGTGGGCATCTTGCTTGCCTGGATCGGTAGAGAGAGATCTGTTAACTTACATTGGAAGTGGGAGAAAGGTGAGCAAAGGGTGTCTTGCTTTCTGAATGATAAGTGTTGTCATGTACTTCATTTACAGAGCAGTAAAATTTGAAGGGCTCTTCATAGTCTGTGTTCTCCCTGTCTCATGTGCTTAAGGAAGAAAATTTATACTGGGCAGTTATTGCCTTGGTGAAGACTTGGAAAGGGTAGGTGAAGTTATTGGAATTTCTTTGGAATCTGGACTGGTTATGACAATCTGACACAGTGGGGCTGCTCAACCTGAAGTTTTGTGAAGGGGTAATGTGGTAGAGCCTGCATCTAGGAAATGGGCCAAATAATTGTGTGAAGAAGGTGCATCTGGCCTTCTGTGTACTAAGGAAGCTTGGAGCACACCATTTCAGTAGTTTGGGATTCATTGCAGCAGTCTGAATAATCAAAGGCAAACTTAACAGGAAGTTTTCTTGCAACCAAAATATTTTATATAATTAGTACATTTGAGAAAATGTAACCTTTTCTTATGTTGTCTTTACGTGCTTCTCTTAAGCTTTTCTGAGCTAAATGGTCCAACCACTTCAGCTACAAATAGGTGCATGAACATAAACTTAAGCCTTTTCTGATGGACACTCGTGTTAGTTCTTGGCTTTGTGATAAGTCATGTTCATGAACGAGAGAAGAGATGTAGCAGCAGCTGTGGTTCAGGTCCTAAGCCCTCAAAATGTCCTGGGGTACAATATACAGTGAACTGAACGGCTGTTCTTCATCTCCTTTAAGGAGAAAGATGGCAAGCTCAACACAGTCATTTTCTACTGCAGCTCCTCGCTGTATTGGTCTGTGTTGAGCATATTGTTATATAGCTTATGAACTTTTAGTAAATCCTTCCAGTGTGATTGTAAATGGTAGCTATTTTTGTTGACAAAGGTACATTTCATTCATCATTTTTTGGTAAATTTATTTTCCAGATTTTGCTTTTTTGGCCTTTTCAGCTGTTTTGCTCTGTTATGTTCTTCCATATTTCCTAACAGTAAAAGTAGGAGGGAATCTCAAGTAACTTTTGAGTAGCTTGTGAACTAAGCCTGAAAGCTTTGGGAACTTTCTCTGACTAAAGCTTTCCTAATTCCTTGAAAAACAAATTTATTTGATTGACTTTTGGATGAAGAAAACACCTGTAATGTTTCTCAGGAATATTAATACTAATGATTAATAGCGGTTACTGCTAGACATAAAGATATTTCTTCTGTGTAGTACAGCTGGAATTTGAAAGGTTATTAATATAAGTTATGCAAAAATATATATAAATCTCATATTGTCTGATTACCTATAATGATGTCATAAGATGGCCTTGCTGCTATTTTTGTTTAATATACCCTACTTTGAAATTAGTACCGCTGATCTTAAGAAAGTATCAACTGGAAAGTCTCTTGTAATTGCCACTTGTAAAAAAAATGGTAAATTTATGTCTGGTATTGTGATGCACAATTTCAGCTGCAGAAAGTGCAGCTTTGCATTAGTTTGCACACTCCAAGGCAGTGCTGCCTCACTGAGAGCTCTCCCTAAGCCTGCTTTGCCATCTGACCACTTAACAGAATGCTTGGCAGGGTGAAGGTTTTTCTCTGTCTGATTGTGCACAGCCAGCTGTAATGCCTTGACAGCAGTATAGGGTTTAAATGTTGAATCAGTGCAACTGAAGAAAGCTACTTATGAGAGTAAGAGGAAGCAAATGGCCTATGGGAGTTTTGAAAAAACTATAGAGAAGGAGGAATCTCAATTAGCCTACCCCTACTGCAGCTTACTACTGAATTAAAACAAAGCTCAATCTTAGCTTTGAATTAAGGTTATTTTAATCCCTGATAAGCCCAGATCAGAGCTTTCTGGGCTGTATCAAGCAAAGGTAACCACCAACCTAAGAGACTAGTAATTTCTTTATAATTTGTTTTGTAGTGAAAATACATACATGATTATTCTGATAAGCTCTGGCTTAATGTGTTTTGTGAAATAGTTCTGTTTCTTCCTTTTGAGGCAAATAGCATGCTTGTCACTGTAATGATCAGTTGCACTTATCCATACAATATAGTGTGACATAGTCTGCATTTTGAATACTCTTAAGTTTTTGATGTAGATGAAATCTCATTCTGCCAACTTGTTTTTAAAAACTAACTTCTTAAGAAGTGGGTCAATGATTGTTAAGTTTTCCTCAATATACCTGAATTAATTTTCCTTTTTTTTTTTTCCACTAGGCAAAACCAAAACTCATAGAACCAATAGACTATGAAAATGTCATCGTTCAGAGGAAAACGCAGATTTTGAATGATGCTTTACGCGAGATGCTACTGTTCCCTTATGATGACTTCCAGGTAATTTAATCCCACTCACCCCGACCCTGTGGTTTTTGTTTTGTTGTTGTTTTTTTTTTTTTTTAGTAAGACAGATTTTTAGCACTAGTAGTCATGAGATGATAACTTCCCATTTCTTTGTTTTTTAACTCTCACACAAAAAAATATCTTTGCCATGAGTCCTTTACACTGCTCAATTTATTCTGTCAGATTGCAGAAGAAATAGCACAATTTCTTCATCTGTTCAGGTTATAAGGTCTACTTCTGCAACTCAGCAATTTTACTGCCTTTTGAAGTAGGTGATCAGTCATTTTTAGATGTTTCCCCCCCCTTTCTGACATAGGAAATCATGTGATGTTTGTTCAAAAAAAGCATCTGCTTTTTGTAATGCTTTAATTCTTAAATTGGGGCCCCCCCCCCCCCCCCTTCTTAACAGTGAAGGGCATCAATCTGTCCCAGTGAAAGTTGTTATTCTCCACTGTGTGCTACCAGCCAAAATTGTGTTTTGTGCATAACAGGGCTCTGACTTACTCTGTTTTTAATGTAGTCTGTGTGCTTCATTTTCACTGATTCTTACATGAATAACTTTACTTGTAGCCTTCCCACTCTGTGCTAAAAAATTTTGTTTTGGCAAGCTACAGGTATTTAGACAGTAGTTAGGGCTTCATGAGTTCTCAGCCACATGTGGAAGTTTGAACGACTGCAGGTAAGCCTTCTTACAAAAGGAAGTTG
Organism: Haliaeetus leucocephalus; assembly: GCF_000737465.1. NCBI lineage: Eukaryota > Metazoa > Chordata > Aves > Accipitriformes > Accipitridae > Haliaeetus > Haliaeetus leucocephalus. Next base: position 1,983,439 of record NW_010973062.1, on the reverse strand, counting down.
CACTGCTTATGAACATTGTCTAATGATACTAGTGTTCAAACGCTAGGTCACTCATGATGATGCCCCACACTAGGTACTGGCTTTGGGACTGAAGAGCATGAGTAGGCTATACCACCCAAATCTCCTCTACAGTGTGGCTATTCAGTATTGCAGATCAAGAGGAATCAAGGCTACTTCTGCTAAGCATACTCATATCTAATTGACCGGTTCACTTACCGGGTGTCATTCTGGTGAACAGCTCTGAATTATCAATGGAGAAGAAACAAAGCTATCAAGAATATCCTCAGGCATTTTGTTTGAACAGTCAGTGGGATGTCTGAAGTGTTTAACTGCTATTTCAAGTGGCCTTTTCTGCAGTTCTTAACCTCAGGCCTATAATGAGTGAAGCTAGTCCATAGCTCTCAGTCTGATCCTTTAAAGAGAATGGCTGAATTCTGTTCACAAACTGTAATGCCTTTTGTCATCCTTTGTTTGGATTCTATGGTCAGATTTTTGAGGTAGTCACTGAAGTGTGTTACATCAGAGGTTCTCCTTCAGGTAGTCGCAATTCTGGAATATAGTTAGATTTCCTGTTTCTTTGTACCTCAGTAGTGTAATATCTGAATACATTTTCAGGATTTTTCATGTATAGTCTTCGACAGAGTCTCATTTTATACTTGATTTATATGAAGACTGGTTTGTACTATCAAACTTTATTGTTATGCTATCAAACTTTTATCTCCTTCTAAGATTTATTGGCACAAACTTACTCCAAATATTTTTATTGTACACATGACTCTCCAGTACTACTTTGAGCTATCTAGCTTGTTTTCAAAAGCACAATGCGTTTAAATCTGTCATTCAGCATATTAAGAAAATATTACCGAGTCAGAGAACAGAAATCCCTTATGTGCTTAGTTATTTTGCAAGTTAAACCTTTAAAACCTGTGCAGTTTTCCATAATCATACTTACAGTTTTGAAACCATTGGTTTTGATATGGTTGCCAGTATAATTTGAATAATTCAAATAATGGCATATTTTCTGTATTTGCCATTCTGCTTCACGGTTGTTTTTTTTTTTAATTCCTTTTTCCTAATTTGTTGTGGTCACACAATGTCTGGGCAGCTCTTGGTAAGCCTCTGCTCAAATGTTTGATACTGCCCTTGTACCCCACAAGATGAATTTAAAATAGTGAGTTAGAGTATTTTGAACTACCTGTATACACACTTAGAACAGTTTATAGGTGGAAACCCCTACCATTGTCTAAAAACCTGTTCAAACCATTTCCTCTTAGAGCATTTTTTATTTTTACAAAGTTTTTCCTTGCAGTTAGGTTAAACTGATTACAATCTAAAAAACACTTGCCTGAAAAGGAAGCCAAGCCCTGTTAATTTGTAAAGACATTAAGGCTATTTTGTTACCAGCATGGCCCTAAAACTAGCACTTAAAATGGCACTCACTGAAAAGACTTACTTTTCAGCACTAGATATCATTTCTACAATTTTTGGTAGATTACTACTACATAGTTTCAAAGAGCCAGATTGATACCACTATTGAATTTGTGCTAAAGTTGAAATTACTTTGGGAGAAATTGGAGACAAATATTTGTGCTTAATTTGGATAACTTTTTTTTTAGGTAATGCAGTCAGATAACTGAAAAGTAATTTAATAGGTGTGTTTTTCATATAATCAATAACAATACTTGCAGGAATTCAGAGGCAAGATTTTTGTAACAAATGTTTTAATGTCTTGCTCTGTAGTCATGGTCAGTGCCACATTCAGTTTGTAATTCTTACCACCTCAGAGAAGCTAGATATTAAAGGAGAACTGATATGAATTCTTAGTCCATATCAGAAAAGAAAGCTTGCACAGCAGCTGGCTTCCTTAGACCACATATAGCTTGCTTTTCTTTCTTTCTCCTGATGAGTTACTTGCTTAGTGAGGGAAAGGGGAAAAAAAACCCAGTCAGTCACCTTTTTCTGTTCAGCTGTGACTGTTCTTCAGACATGCTGTCAGAAGTAGCTCTAAGCTCAAACCACTATCAAAGAAATACTTGAGCAAGGATGGAGCAGAAAATCCTCTGCTCTGGGAAAACTCTTAAAGATTGAAGGATTGTTCTTCAGCCAACTGATCTAGATACATGAACCTTTCCAGATTTCCACTTAACTGCATTTGCCATTGTCTTAAAGTTGGTTAGCTGAGGTTATGAATCCTGTTTTCTCTTTTATATATGCTTGGTAGCAGCTCGTTTACCTTTCAGGAAAGCATGATTTTTGTCCTGCTCCATGCTGATCTTCAAATCCAAATAAGTAGGCTTGTAATTTTTTTCTTTCTTTTGAGTTTCTACGTTTTCCTTGATGCTATTGTATCCAAATAATAGCAAGCTTTGCTTTTCTGTAGTTTCCAGAAGAGCTCTTTATCGCAACTTTCTCCCACGTATTGGGTCATTTTTCAATTTACCATTTCAAGATTGTTTCCATTGCTTTTCACAAGCTCAAGTTCTGAGTTTTCTGCACTGAATTCACTAATCAGGTTATTCCCTAACTTGTTCTCATCAAATTTATAGGGGCAGTCATGTTGTGTTTGGAGATCCTTTTTACTGTTAACATCGCTGAGTTTGCTTTCATTCTTAGTAATTGGGCTGCCTAAACTTTCAGTACCTTTGTGCTTTGTAGTCATTTCTAGCTGCTTTTTTGTCATCATTTTGTTTTCACTATGGTCCTCTGTCATGGTTTAACCCCAGCCAGCAACTAAGCACCATGTAGCTGCTCGCTCACTTCCCCCCCCACCCAGTGGGATGGGATAGAGAATTGGGGGGGGGGGGGGGAGCAAAAGTCATGGGTTGAGATACGAACAGCTTAACAGGACAGAAAGGAAGAAACTAACAATAGCAATAATAATTATAATAAAATGACAATAATATTAGTAAAAGGATTGGAAGATACAAAACAAGTGATGCATAATGCAGTTGCTCACCACTTGCTGACCAATGCCGAGTTAGTTCCTGAGCAGCAATCCCCCACTGGCCAAGTCCCCCCAGTTTATATACTGGGCATGACATCACATGGTATGGAATACCCCTTCAGCCAGTTTGGGTCAGCTGTCCTGGCTGTGTCCCCTCCCAACTTCTTGTGCCCCTCCAGCCTTCTTGCTGGCTGGGCATGAGAAGCTGAAAAATCCTTGGCTTAGTTGTTGCTAAAGTCGTGTTTATACTAAAAACATCAGCATGTTATCAACATTCTTCTCATACTAAATCCAGAACATAACAGTATACCAGCTACTAGAAAGAAAATTAACTCTATCCCAGCTGAAATCAGGACATCCCCATGTAATGTGTTTGTTTAATTAAGATGAGAGCACCATTTTCCCACCGCCCATTGGAACATCTCCTATTGATGTTCTTGCTACTCTCAATTACAATGCTGTCAGTCGTTCAAAGCTATACCTCTTCTAGACTCTTGCTGAAAAGAGTCTCTTCTTGTATAACCCTAAATGACTATATCCATTGGGTACTCTTATATCCAATTTTGTGCCTCTTCATGTCTTTTTATAATTATTTCAAGTCACGTGAATTTCAGTAATTTACTCAATAATGAAATGGCTTCATAACTAAATAGCATTAGTTTAAAACAGACCACCTTCATGAATCACATTCAAATCATATGCTCAGTGACTGCAAAATTGGTGATGTTTACATTAACTGCATAGTAGGTAAATTATTAAAAGGAACCTTAACCCAAAACTATACTAGTGATTACTTTGCAATAAGACATCTTGTATCTAAATGCTTTTGTTTCAAAATACCTAACTTCTGAGTACTACCTCCATTCTTATAGGAAATATTTGTCCCAATACAGGATAGGTTTACTTGTAGCAAATACAATGTAGGTACATTCCTACCCAAATTAAATATACCATTACAAAGTTATACCACTGTTATTTTGAAGGCATTTTGCTGCTCAGCTTAGACATTGTTTCACCTTTGTGACTTTTGGTTTTGAGCCATATGGATTTAGCACACTTTCACTTAAAGGTCTTGATTTTTAGTTAATGCAAGTTAAGCACCTCTGAAAATAAATGTTATGTCAACTTTGCAGAAATAAATGTAAACCCAGGTCATTCTACAAGAAAGCACATCTTGAGTAGAAGGAACAAGCAAAAAAAAAAGTTTGAGTACGGCCTTATTTTAGAGAGCACAAAGTAAACTGGTCAAAATACAGTAACTTAATGTTCAAAGAAATTTCACTCTGAATCTTTTCTTTTAAATCTGTTTTGTGTTTTTCCTTGAGTCTTTAGCCAACTATTCATAATCAAGGCTTCAATTTAATCTGGAAATTACCTTATAATACAGCTTCTGACACTTCTCGTACAACTGATAAGTCTCTTCTGGCACATAGCAGTTTTAAGGGCATGATCTAACATACAGCATGCTGTCTTTTCCATCGACTCTTTTGAAACAGTTTCTGTCACTGTTTCTTGAGCATTTGCCTCTGTGTAGCTGTGATGGGTTGACCCTGGCTGGACGCCAGGTGCCCACCAAAGCCATTCTATCACTCCCGCATCCTCAGCTGGACAGGGGAGAGAAAAATATAACAAAAAAGCTTGCGGGTCGAGATAAGGACAGGAGAGATCATTCACTAATTACCATCATGGGCAAAACAGACTCAGCTTAGGGAAAATTAGCTCACTTTTTATTACAAATCAGCCAGAGTAAGGTAAATGAGAAATAAAACGAAATCTCAGAACACCTTCCCTCCACCCCTCCCTTCTTCCCAGGCACAACTTCACTCCCGGATTTCTCCACCAAGCCCCCCCAGCGGCACAAGGGGGACAGGGATGGGGTTTACGGTCATCACATGTTATTTTCTGCCCCCTCACCTCCTCAGGGCGAGGGCTCATCACACTCTTCCCCTGCTCCAACGTGGGGTCCCACCCATGGGAGACAGTCCTCCACGAACTTTCTCCAACGTG
>NW_010973062.1:1874468-1978478 GCF_000737465.1 Haliaeetus leucocephalus | reverse complement strand
CATCATCTAAAGTAAGGATGGCCTGGGTATGTGACTGCTGAACTGTTACCCTGTGCTTTTCCCCCCATTTTTGCTGCATTTTGCTCAGTCCCTATTTTACCAGTAAGATACAGGAGTTTATTAATAACCTCCATTAGTTATATATATTATATATATATGTATATATAAACAAAACCACTTGTACACTGTTGTGGCTTTTTTACTAAATTCCTTTCCCAATATTTTGAATACTCAACTGCTAGTAACCATAATTTCAAGCATCCTAAAGGGATGTGGAGGGCAAAGTGGTTTGGGGGAAAAATTTTACTAGCTCATATTCAACAGCCAACACTGGAAAGAGCTTATGAAGAGGAAAAAATAGTTTTTAAAACAGGCATTTGTAGTGAGTATGTGGTGTCAGCAATATTTTGTACTTTCTCTGTTCACTGTAGCTGCTGAAGCTTGTATAGAATAAGAGTGCTGTCACTAGGGGGACATTGTCAAATTTACAGAGCAGGAAGAGAACCTTATCAGATGACAGAAACTGCTTGAACACCTCCAAAGTGGAGAGAAAGATATAAAACAACCATGTTAAAAACACGGGAGGGAGAAAGGCAAAAGCTAAGGAATAACAAACCAAAATGGACATGTCTGAAGACAGGTCAAATGGATTTGAGGAATGTTGTGTGTTGGCTGGCTTCTGTCTCTCACCTACATCTACTGTAGTCCTTTCCTCTAAAATCTGCATGTGGACCTGTTGTTCAGTGTAGAATTGCTGAGGAAGATACCTTCCTACACTACACAAAACACTGGAAATTTAAGATCTGCCATTATTTTTTGCTGTAGAAATGTAGGTGTTGGGACATTATTTCCCCAAATGAAGTGAATAATTTTGAGAACTACTTCTTTGTGTGTGATTTGGTTTGGGATTTTTTTTTTTTTTAATTTTATGAAGTATTTTGTATATGAAAAATTTACATATGCTTATTTTTCATTTTGATAGAACTAAAGACTGATTTTGTTGATTCAAACTTTGCAGCATTGCCTTTCGTATAAACTGTGACCTGGAAAAAGGCCCACCATAGCTACACATTTAAGCATTTATTTTAAATACTTAAGTATGCATTGTGCTAAGACACCCCACTGCAAAATACTTGGCTGACTTTTGGCAGCTCTTTAGTGCCACCTACAAGCATGTTTGTCTTAAGAAGAACCCTGGCATCTTGCTATTACTTTGCCCTAAAGCATGGGGAAGGGGGACTAAGATGACTCAGAAAATTGCATGCCAGGCTTTAACATCAGTAAAATATATATTTTATTTTTTTTTTGACTTCAGAAACAGAGCCATTTGCTAAAACTGTCAAGAACATGAAAACACCTTCTAGCCTGAGATAAGTAAAATGGGATATCTAACTTCAAATTGGTTATACGTGCCCAAATCCTAAATAATGCTAAGTCTCACTAGCAAGCACAACCTTGTGGCAGAAAGAGTTTGGAAATCTTAAATTATATCTGTTGCAGTGTGCACTGATTGTGAACAGATTCACTATCTGTATTCCATCAGGTTTTGAGTAGCAAGTACTCCTTGGCTGTGAGACTTGGTGAAATGTCCTTTCTGCTGTGGCCTTCTCTGAAACCTCAGCACATAGCGCTACTATCCTAAATCCCTGGGACTCACTCAAAAAGTAGTATCAGTACCAGAGTCTCTTAATTGTGTGCCTCAGTAGTGCATGTGAAACCTGGCTAGTGTTAAAAGTGATCTTCCTTAGTTTGACAGCACAGTAATTGAAAGGTGGTTTTTTTTTTTTACCTTCTTTGAGAGCATGAGGCAAATGGTCTGTAGGTCCTGATGCTGCCATAAATCAAATGGTAACTCAAACCCAGAGACTTGAAACATTTCACTTCTATGGAACAGTTCAACCAATGTAGATGTGATGAAAGTTTGTAGAGAAGACAATCCTTTCTTCCTAATTTTTCTTTTGGAATATAACATATATGTATGTGCATGGTTGCATTTTAAAATACTGTTGTGCTGTTGCTTTAGTAATTATTTTTAGGAATTTGCTCTAAATCAAAATATCTCAGTCATTGCATTTCTTGGCTCTCTGATCAACTACTGCAGCTGATGAATAAGCTGAGAAAGAGGCAGTGTGCATTAAGGCAATTACTAATATGGACAAAATCCACAATTCAAATTCTTCTGTTTTGTCACTGATCTTGCTACAGTACTAAGATAAAAATCTTTTTATGTGTGAAAGACTAGAAAAAACCCTTACTATTGTATTCATAATTGTGTAGCAGCAGAAGTTCTAGAATTATGTACCACTAGTTCAATTTTATCGAGTTCCACTATAGCGGTAGGACTTGATTCATGAGTTTGTGGCTTTCCCATGAAAAGTGCCTGGAAAGATGCCACCCTAGTCTCTAGGGTTTTTTAAAACTAACAATAATTTTTTAAAAAGCATAGTCTACCTGTATGCTTATAGAAAATATATTACATATATTATTTATTTACCATATAAACTATAAATAATGTCCTATCACATATCAGACTATTTCAGGCTGAGAAGAGGATCCAGACATTCTGGCTTTTAACTCTTATAAGGTAGCTTAATAATCTTAATTATCTTTCTTCCTGTAGCTTGTGAAAACAAATACTTTAAACTCAGTATGGTTTGAAACAAGGAATATGTTTCTAGAATTCAGAAAACTTCTATTCTTAAATGCTGCTTGCATATGAATGAGTACCTTTTTGCAGGTTGGCGGTGTTGTGTTTTTTTTTTTTTAAACTGTGTATTGCAAGACTTATTGGTCCCATGAAATATTTTTGGGTTTGTGGTTTTTGCTTTTAATACCTCCCCACCGTTTCTACTGAAGCAGTTAGCATTGTCACTTTTCAGCAGAGGTCTAGACTAGATGAATGATTTGACCATGAGTATGGGATAATTTTTTTTTTCTTTAAATCTTTACTGTACTTGAATATTCTAACTTCAAATACCCACCCACCCTCCCCCAGACAATGGGGTGAGGCTTTGGTAATGACAGAAATAATCACCTTATGGATCAAACTCAACAGAAACATGTTAAGATAATGTACTTGTGCACCCTTTCTTTTTTTACCATTAATATGTGTAGTTTTTTCTGTTCACATTTTTCTCTGATCCTTCCTGGTGCTGCAATATGCAGAGTATAGCAAACACGTGAGGGATCACAACCCCCCTCAAGGTCCAGGCTATCCAGACTCTCTTATCTATCTCTGATGACCTAAGCTGTGAGATTCCTTTCCACATGGCGCAAAATAATTTCTATTGCTTTGTAGTTATTTTCATCTGTGGTCCAGAAGATTTTGTAAAGTTTTCATCTTTTACGCTTACAAATTTAAAGTACCCTAAGGCTTACTTTAGCGCTGGTCTGAGAAGCAGAATTTCATGGTCACAGAGAGATTCCCTGCTCTCTGGCAGCATTTCTATGCCTCTCTGAACTCTGGCATAGGATAGGAATAAGTTCTGACTTTATAGGCTGAAGTGTATACTTCAGTGATCCAGGCCTTCCTTCTAAACCTTCAGTTTAATAGTGCAAGTCTCATTTTTTGCCAGCTGAGATCTGCAGTTGAACTACTCTTCTTATTTTGGTGTGGGTTTGTTACTTTTCTTGAGTAATAGATTTTATATGTAGTAATAACACTACCTTAATATCTGTCTTCAGATTATCGGAGTTCCATTGTCAGGGTGGAATTATTTTTACCAGAATTTTCTTGCCCATGTTAACAAAATAGAGGAAAACACTTTTCTATGGCATCTATTTCTTACTGATTCCAATCTTGCCCTTGCTGTGAAAGAAGGAACACATTGCTAATCTTTGAATGAAAGCAAATTCTCATTAATTGGCTATTCTGAAACAGCTTATTCACACAATGTTTTCTGCTGAGCTTCTGTCTTAGTTACAGTGATATAACTGGGTGTTCCCATAATGTGTCATCTTTCCTTTAATTGGAAGTTTCATTAATTGTTTTTGTTGTTTATCAGACAGCATTATTGAAGCGGCAGAGTCGATACGTTCATTCAACAGTTCCTGAAAATGCAGAGAAGGAAGCTCAAAGCTTGTTTGTAACTGAGGTAATATTGGAATTGTGTGTGGGTGTGTGTATTAACAATATTATACCTGAATTGTTTTTCTTCTGCTTCATTTACCATTTAAAAAACAGGGAAAAAAGTCCTGAAAAAAAATTTTAAATATTTATTGCCATTTACTTGTCAATGATTTCAAGGGGAAATTTCCAGGAAAACCTAGTATTTTTTCCATTGGTGGCTGGAAAAGAAGGATTACAGGATAGCTTTGAATTATTTTGTTTGTGTAATTGGCTTTTGCAGATTCTTCTCCCCCACCTTCTCTACACTTTTGGCTTTCCCAGATGAACATGGGTGATTTCCATACATAATATTGGGAGCAATAGTAAATCTGGAATGAATCATTGTGACTTGTTTTTCCCGATCAAGTGTTTCACACGAGTTGTTCTTAGTTTGTTCATAATAATCTTGTACAGTTTGCTGGAACAGAGGTATTCATAACTTTAACACTTGTAGAGGCCAAAATGCATTATGACTGCTCAGTTTCTGTATTATATGTAGAAGAAACATCCTCCAACTTAAAAACTGCTTGCTTACATTGGCATTCCCTTGGTTCTGACTGTGATGTTGCGTTTCATTTAGTGTCTTGTTGAAGCCTTTTAGGAATGAAAGGTTTAAAATTTTTGTCGTCTTTATATTATCTAGTGGTTTTCTACTGATATACTTCAAGCTGATATTTTAACATCTGAAACAAGTAAATGTCTGTTGTAATTCCAACAAAACTGAAGGAGCTCCAAATAGCTGAATCTTCGTCAAACCTCGAAGTATTTTCTCCACAGTGATACATACCCTTAATACCTAACCTAAACAGCTCTAAGATAAATTTGAAGAAGGTAGACAAGGAGGGAGGAGTGTTATAGGTAGTTCATGAAGTTTAATGAGTTTCTGCAGAAACAATTGCTTGGCAAGTATTAACTTTGTATTTTGAAATACAAAGAAAATATTTTTGAATTATTAGATGCTATGTTTGTATACATGTAAGTCTATTCGTTTAACATATGAAATTTTGTACCATATGGTTTCTGGCAACAGATTTTGTCAGTTTTATATTACTTTGGTTAAAGCCAAGATAAATCAGTACTTTTATGTTGTAGCAATATGGGTGGAGTAAAAGAGTGTTTCCTATGATCTAGTCCAGAGCTTAATGACATAATTGCTTTTCAACAGCTGGAAGCATGTAGTTTAAATTTAAATATTAATTTGATTGCACAAGAAGTAAGAGGAAAAGATGTTTTTAGTTCATCTGTATCTGTACGTGTGAAATTGAATATTCTGTTTTAATAATGCATCTGTATTTTAATGCTGGGTTTTCTAAAAGCTCAGTCACGTTTTCAGCTGTAGAGAAATGCTGCTTTAACTTTTCAGACAACTGAAGATGGTTAATCCAGATGCTGAGTGTGTTCATCATTTTCTGATAGATGTCTAGCAGATGATAACATCCTATTGAAACATTACTCGTTGCAAAAAGCTGTATTGCACTAGACTGTATTGCAAAAGAAGGGAAGGTATGGAATTTTCAGATGGACATGTAACCATAGTAGTTCATAAACAGCCATATCTTAAGAGGGTTTTTTGTCTGTGTGTCTAGGGAATGCTGTTAATCCTCTTCCAATTAATATTGATATTTGGTTTTCATTAAAACAGTGCATCAAAACCTACAATTCAGACTGGCATGTGGTTAACTATAGATATGAAGATTACTCAGGAGAGTTTCGACAGCTTCCAAAGTAAGTATGTTATCTAGTGGTCTAATAAAGATACTGAATTTGTGAAGGAACTCTAACTGTATTTAATATTAATGTATTTACTACAGAAATTTATTAATACATGTAGTATGTAACTTGAAATTTGCTATATCAGTGTTTAATAGTCAGACATGGTAAGGATTTCTTGGATGGCATTTATATTGATGAACTTGAAGGCGTAAAATCTTGTTAAACCATTTTCTGGAAAGATACCAGAATAGCACTGCCTTATGAATAGGCAGGTCAAAACAAGAAATTGTATCATTGACAATGTGAATGTAAGCATTGTAACTAAAACAGGCTAATGTTTAGATTAAACTAAAATGGAGATATCCTGTTTTTGTAGCTTCAAAGGCAGGTTTTGGAACTCTCTTCAGTAGCTTAGGGAATAGAACCTAACAGAGATGGTTAGAGCAAGTGTTTGAACTAGTGCAGACTTTCACAGGATGATTCAAAGCAAAAGCCCAATCCACATCTATTACAGACTTTCTAAACCATCTGCTAGAGAAATCTTTTCCAACTTTTTCAAAATTTTGTAGGGATTGTGTAGAGATTAGACCCTTAACTTCAAATATCTGAGAGTGGCCGAATACTCTGAATCCCACAACTGTAGAAGATCTATGTCTTCCCTACCTACTCTCCTGCATCTTTCAGTTATGAAATAGCTTGCTTTCCCTGCAGACTCACAGGTTTTGTAAAAGTCAATACCTGGCTTTTACTTGCCCTGAATAGAAACCACGCTAGTCAATACAAATTTAAATAAAGGCATGGTCCTAAAAGGAGCCAATGGTTACAGGTATGAATTCTTGCTCCTAAGATATTATGAGTGCAGTGAATTAGAAGGCATTTGGTTCTCTCCAGGTACACACATAAGGACAGTGACAAGCAGAACAAAAGAAACACTGTGGCCAGATGTGCAAATTAGGAAAATTGCTTGCTAAGAAATACATTTCATGAAAAATACATGCTTTTACTCAGTTATTCTTGTGCTTTTTCCTCCTGAGTTAGGAAAATAACATCTTTATTTTTGCAGCTATAAAATATGTAACTAATCACAAAATTTCTAGTATTTTAGAAGCTTTTTCTTTCATAGTAAAGGGACAAAATCGGAGAAGCTTCCAGTTCATTTATATGAAGTGGATGAAGAAGCAGATAAAGATGAGGTGAGATAATAGTAATTCCTTACTTCCTATTGCTTTCAGTAAATAATGTTGGCTAAGGAGAGGTTACAAATTGGATTAAGTGTTGATGTCAGTAAATGAAAACAGAGATTAGCTTGAACAGCCTGATTGGAAAAAAAATGTAGTTATTTTACATATCTCCTTTCAAATAGCCTTGTACTCCTGAGATCTGTGATGTGAGTAGAACAAGTTTTGACAGATGGTGAAATTGAAGTTTTAATACTTGGTGACGTATAATCCTTCAGCTTTCATAAAATCTGTCTTGTCTTACACTGTTTCTGTATAGACGGGCATAGAAAGAGAAATATTTCATGCAGCTTAATCATGAAGTCGAGTAAAATCATAGGTGAATCTGTTCCAGTATGACACTATACACACTGAAGCATGCATGACAGTGTAGCATACAATGTGACTTAAAATTAGTTTGCCACAAATTTCAGTATAGGATAAGACCTGGAGATCCATCATGGAAACAACAGGTAAAAATATTGACTAAAACTCTAAGGTATTTCCTTTTTTTCATTGGCTTGGGGAAACCCGAGATAGCTATAGCCTCAAGCAGTCTTCAACTATGTTTCAAACGTCAAAGACTTTTTTTCAATAACTGCTTCTGTTATTTGTGTGATTTATTTAATTTTTACCACACCCTGTTTCAAAACATAGTGTTTAAATGCCAGTTTTCTTTTCTTACGAGTACTTGAACTCTTTCATCACAGAAAAGAATTAATATTTTTCTTTGTGGTTTTTACCTTTTGACAATTACTTTGCTTCCAAATTCCTTGTATTCAGAACTGCTGCATATGAAGTAAAAGTAGTTTTTCACAAGCTTTCCTGGATTAAATGTGAAAAAAATAGTCCAGGGAGTGCATCTCAGTAGGTAGATTCTGAACAGAGAGTCTCAGGGTGCTGGTTCTCCAGTGCTGCTATTAATCTGCACTGTGATATTTGTCCAAATATCATTTCATGCATCTGTATCCAAATCTTCCTACTTGTAAGATGGGAATAATTATGTTTTCTATTATATGGATGTTAAAAAGACTTGGCATTATTTACTGTGATAATATTTCTGACAACAGAAGCAAGTTAAAAGTGAAAAAAATTAAATGGAGATATAATTGACTGTGATTGTTACTAGGAAAAATACTTGCAGCTAGAGTTAGTTAAACACTGAAAAAATATAGCTTGCCTATTAGCAGGTGGTATGTTTTCTACTAGGAAGTGGAAGGGGGGGAGGACTCCCTGTTTCGTTCTGCCCAGCTTCCTGTTACAGCAGGCAGGAATGTCATATCTCTTTCAGAGTTAGAATCACTGGAGAAGAGGTCTGTTACTCTTTGTTGAGGAACTTAAAATATAAACACAAGAAAAAAGCATGGTAGGAAGAAAAGGGAGCTTAATGGGGATAGGGTTGGGAGACCATAAATTCTTTCCTCAAGGGAAGAACTAATGCAAGATTTTTTTCTTTCAAACATTAGCATCTTTGCATGCCAAAAAACCATATATGCAAGTCTTAGATTAAAAGTTATTTGGTCTTTTTGTTTTGCTTATGTTTTTGTTTTTAGGAACGCTGATTTATTAAGAGATTGATAGAAAACAAAAAGCTGCAAGTGATTAAAAATTGGAGGAAAAAAAACAGATAAAGATTAGTTTAATCTTGCACTGTTAGAAAGGAGAGAATTGCCTTTTCAAAACTAATTTGGGCTATCAGGCCATCAGGTTGGTGTTTGTAAATGGAATTTTTAAATCAGCCTGGGGTATGGGATCAAGATAAGGAATTGTTTTTGTTGAAACAGTTGCTGTTGAAGTAAATTTTGGAGCTGAGTTTGTGGGAAAGATCATTAAAAAAAGTGAAGCACAGTGTGCAGCAGTAATAATAAAAGTGAGGAAATTAACATACCGGTTGGAAACAGGAAGTATGTTTTCAGTGTAAAAGTTGTGTGTTAAAGACTGGGTTCTGGGTTCCTTTGTATTAACAGGTGGTGGGCTGGAAAGATTCAGTAGCTTTTTGGCTCTGTAAGCAGGAATTCCACCTGACAGAAAGAAATGGTGTAACTAGAGGCCCAAATGACAGTTTTATTGTTAGGAAACATGCAGTTCAACACAGTTGGGGAACAGCACACCTCAGACTTTGAATTGGAAAAAGAATCTTAATTGAGCTAAATCTTAATTTTTGTTAACACAGGTAATGAAGGAATTCATGTCATGTCAGGTGATCCTATGTATGGTTTGTGAAATTACAGAAAAGCATTGGTGGTTTTGTGCCAAGTTTTGACAGTAACTCATCTACTCGTCATCTTACGCTTGTAAAGGTGGTTTTAAACCATCCTTTCCTAGGGAATAACTCCCACCAGTGGAGGTGGAGAATCATAGTTGGAAACCCAGTGTTTTAAATTGTTGTCTCTGTATCTTGATTGTTGTTCAAGAAAAATTGTTCTCTAGGTAATAGAACGGGGTGGGAGCTAATGACTTGAAAATACGAAAGAAGTAGACTGTATTGCTTGGACAGTGAGACTCATTGGGGCTTATGAAAATCATGCTTACTGGGCCTAACCTCCATTGTATCAAGCTGACTAGAATTTTTAAAGGAACAGATTGATGCATCTTTTGCCTTCTGTTTGCAGGTTTTTGAAGTTCACATGTGCATATGCATGTGAATGTGCAAACTAGACAGACAAAATAGGCTAGAAATAAATTAACTACTAACTTTTTACAGAATGTTCCTTGATTTAGTTCCAGAAACGAATTCATATTATTCCTAAATTTGGGGTTGATGTTCAGGTGTTGAACTAATGACTCTGTGCCCCATATGTAATCACTTCTTGTTGCATGTTCTCTTAATAGCTGAGAAAAGGAATTAGAGTAGTTGAGGCCCTTGAGGAAGTTTCATGGTTTTGTTTTCGACTGGCTACTCAGCTAATTTTGAATGTTTGGATAATAAATTATCGGGAGTATTTCTCTTCTAGATGGTTGAAAATCTTCCTACATGTCTAATTCATTAACGTTTTTGTTGTGTCAAAATGGGTTGCATCAACTGGAAACCGTGGTAAAGTCAGCTAGGTACTGCTCTGAAAGATTGCTTGAACTGGTGATTTAATATTTATTCTGTGGCAATTGTAAATCTGTCATTTTGATAGTAGAGTACTGCTTTTTGGTAGTTGTTAACATCCTGTGGGTTTTGATGTAGTTACTAAGTTCCATCAGCTGGCAGATGGAAGTGGTATACAGGCAGTGGGTGTGATCCACGATGCGTGCATTGGATCTGCGGTTTGTGAACTTGCCATTACTCCCAAGTTTGGTCTTGTTCTCTTCAGAAAACTTTGATTCTGATCTGTAAAAGGGCAGATCCAATTCAAGAATTCAAGACTTAGTTCTCTGTAAATTCTTAAGTAATGTCTTTGAAGTAATACATATAAAGCAAACTGGTTTGAGAAATCTTGATTGAAGTTTTGGATAAGCATGAGTTTACATTGTTCTTTTTGGTAATAGAAATTTGGTAAAAATTCTTGCACTGGAAGATTAGAATATATGAAAAAGCTTACAAAATAAATGTAAGTAAATGTTTTGAGTTTTCCTTCTTTCCCTTATTTCAGTGGGATTCATCCTGACTAATATTTAGCTATCTAGAAGTTGGATCATCCTGCTGGCCATAGAGAAAGCATACATAAGTGGTGAGGTTGCCTATCAAAAGTTAGATGAGGTCAATCTCATCCCTGGTCTTTAAGTAAGATAATTGCAATTAGAAAGCTCTAGAATTTCAGCAGGGACTCAGTACATTATTATCATTACATTATGAGCATAGCTATAGGTAACTATAATTATTTCTGCCTGTTCTCCAGTTAATTCTGTATTTGATAGCAAATGGATTTTTTTAAAATACAGATAACTTTTGTCAAATTATGAGCATAGCATCTTTTAAAAATGACTTCTGAAATTTTCGATAAATACAACAGTTTCAGACTGTGATGCAAAACTTTACCTTCGCCCCCATCTCTCTTTCTTCATCTCCAGGATGCAGCATCTCTTGGGTCTCAGAAGGGTGGAATAACAAAACAAGGATGGCTGTACAAAGGCAACATGAATAGTGCAATCAGTGTGACAATGAGAGTAAGTTTAAGAATGTCTTACACGTGGTGAAAACTGAACACCAATATTAAATATCACTATGCCTTAAAGAAGTCAATTTGTATGTGGTTTACTTCTAAAAAAAATAATAAAATAATGTGGGATGAAAGAGGGAAGCTTGTATGTAATGTATAGCTGTGCAATCTTAATTTCCTTTTATTCTACTTAAATCAGAAAAAATGCATTACAAATCCAGTATGTGGGAGAAGTCCAGTGTTTTAAATAATTTTCTTAACTGGACCCTGGCGTGTTATTAGTAGAAAAGGGACTATATAATATGAGGTTTTATTTGTATTGCCTCTTTATTTAGAAACAAACTTAAGTTATTTTTACGGTTATCAAAATAAATCTCTATTACATAGAATCAGTTTTAAATACCTTTCAATGGGGCAAAAATACTTTCAAATAGTACGGTACAATCTTGCTGCAAGTTTTTAAGTTAAACTTTTTTTTAATTAATGATTTCTGTTTTATTTTCTGAGGATACTGATTAGTTTATTTGTCTATAACCTACTGTGTAAATAGCACTTAGAGGTTTTGTAATATGAAGCTGCTTAATACTAGTGTTGCAATTGGTTTTCTTTCTTCCTTTCTCTTCACTAGTCATTTAAAAGAAGATTTTTCCACTTAATCCAACTTGGTGATGGATCCTATAATCTCAATTTCTACAAAGATGAAAAAATATCAAAAGAACCTAAAGGATCAATATTTCTAGATTCATGCATGGGAGTGGTTCAGGTAATTATAATTATTTCTGCCTGTTCTCCAGTTAATTCTGTATTTGATAGCAAATGGATTTTTTTAAAATACAGATAACTTTTGTCAGATGTAGACAAGAATCCATTATGCAGAGGAACAATTAGACATGCTGCATCTTGCAAAAACAGTGAACGAGATTTTAAAGGGCAGGAGACTGAATTTTAAAAATCTTTCTGAAAAGAACATAAATTAATAATTGATATCAAGTACTTATCAAAAATATTAAACTAAATTTTAAGGCAAGCACACAAAAAAACCCAACCTTAAATCATGGCAAAGTAATGACAGCATAAAATTAAAGTTCATTTCAGTTACATTTTGTGCTTACATGAGCTGTAAAATGTCTCGCATAGCTTCTTGTGTGGGATTTTTGTTGTGGGAATTGTATTAAATTCAGTCACCCTTCCAGATGCTTTCATTTGACCTTTATAATGTTACTTTTATGTGCTTTTCTTTATTTTAAAAAGTTAAGGGCTTTGGTAAAATGTTTGTCAGTAGCAAGTGCCAAAGAAAAGATTTCTTTTTTTCCTTGTGATTCTGTTATGTATTTACAGTACAGCATGTAACTGTTTTGTTAGGCACAGCATACCTGGAAAAAACTCTTGGGTTTTAGGGTTTTGTTAACTTGGATAGAAACAGGCAAAGTTTAATAAAAATTTATTTCTTAAATTTTTTTTTTTTTTTTTTTTTTTAGTATAAAGTTGTTTGAAGATTTATGCAGAGAGATACAACAGCCTTACAGAGGCTTATTTTTTTCCAGATATTGTAATAATGTTTTTGGATACACATTTAATAGATACTTTGCATGGAAAGTCTTATAACTATAATAAACTTAATCATATTGCAAGTTCTATATACAGATTTACAGAAATTGTTTTGCCTTCAGGGTGCAATTCTGGCTGACTCCACTGAAATGAGTTCAGTTTGTGTTTTTAAAACAAACCAACAAACAAAGTGGTTCCTAAACACAGTTGTAGTCTTTGTCTTGCGCTTAAAAGGTACCTTTCCTTCTGTTCCTCAGCTTCCTCTGCTTTGATTGCCGCTCTCTCTGATAATACGTATTCTCCATCTTCAGGGCTGTTTCTGGCCCCTCTTGTTTCCCACGTAAGCAATGTTTCCCACTTAGGTTTCTCATTCTCAGCCTGTGGCTCTGGTACAGACTGTTGAGGGCACTACAATATTAGCTTACATCATCAGAAAACATTGAGATTTTCAGAAGTTACAAATGAAAGCAAGGCACTGCAGCAAAGATAAGTGCTAAGTCCTGCAGCTGGAGAGAACAACCCCAGGTACCGGTATGTGCAGGACAGGCCACCCAGCTGGAAAGCAGCTGACAGAAAAGGACCTCGGAGTCCTGGTGGACACCAAGTTGAACACGAGCCAGCAGCATGCCCCTGCTGCAAAGAAGGCCAATGGTATCCTCGGCTGCATTAGAGGGAGTGTTGTCAGCAGGTTGAGGGAGATCCTTCCCCTCTGAGCAGCTGAAGAGTACTGCTGAGGCCATGCCTGGAGTCCTGTGTCCTGTTCTGGGCTCCCCAGTAAAAGAGAGACATGGGCGTACTGGAGACCAGGGAAGGACTATGGAGATGATGAAGGGATGGAGGTTGAAGCATATCTCCTATGAGAAGAGGCTGAGGGAGCTAGGACTGTTCAGCCTGGAGAAGAGAAGGCTTAGGGGGATCTCATCAGTGTATATAAATACCTGCAGGGAGGGTGCAAAGGACAGAGCCAGGCTTTTTTCAGGGGTGCCCAGTGACAGGACCAGAGGCAATGGGCACAAACTGAAACACGGGAGGTTCCCTCTGAACATCAGGAAACACTTTGTCACTGTGAGGGTGACTGAGCACCGGCACAGGCTGCCCAAGGAGGTTGTGGGGTCTCCATCCTTGGAGATGTTCAAAAGCCGTCTGGACATGGTTCTGGGCCAACAGGCTGTAGGTGGCCTTGCTTGAGCAAGGGGGTTGGACTAGATGACCTCCAGAGGCCCCTTCCAACATCTAACCATTCTGTGATTCTGTATTTTCCTTTTTTTTTTTTTTATTTTTATCCTGAAAATCCCCTTTTTTCTAAATCATCTTTTCATGAAGTACTGTTCCATAGTTTCTGTTCCATCAGTTCAAGTAAACTGAAATTTCCTCAGACTTTGTCAGAAGGTTTTTGTTTGTTTGGGGTTTTTTTTTTTTAATTACTGTTCCTTTGTTCTACTGCAAGTAAGGTTTTGGGCTGACACAGTAGTCTTTAAGTAAAACTGTACTTCAGATGCTTAAAGTTTATGGTTGGCTTGTGTCTTGAATGCTATACTGTATTCTACAGTACCATCAGTGTTCATCTTGGCATCTGGATGTTCAGAACTGCATGTAGAAATTTGAGACTAGTTATGTATCAACATCAGGTACAAACCCAAAATCAGTTAATGCTCACTTCTGTGAAGCCAAGAAGTCATTCAATGGCTAGAATAAAGGGGTTAGGAAATAGCTATTTTCTTCACTTGAATTGTTGGTGAGGGGCAAGTTAATGAGATTTTCAACTATAAAATATTATACATAATGGCCCTTTTCCAGATGTGTGATTTTATTATTTTGTATCCTGATTTTATTATTTTGTACTATATCCTCTCTGGCTGATCTTATTTTATTCATTGTTTTACTGTTACTTATTATTCGTGTTGTATTAGCATCTGGAAACTGTGGAAGTTAAAGGTTACTGTTAAGATTTTTCTTTACTTCAGTACTGATTTTAATTGGTAAGACTACCTTAGGTCTGGAGTCCATACATTTGTTCATCCTCCTCAACAGAAACTCATCTTTGGTAGAAAGCTGACTGTTTTGCCAACCAGTAGTTAGTCTGTTAATTGAAAATTAATTGAAAACCAAATGTTTAGTAATAAACTAAATGTACTAACTAAAATGTAATTTGGCATTTAATGTAACTTCAAACAAACAAAAAATCCCTTAACCATTAAGTCTTATTGTTTATTTTAATGTTTATCTAATGAATTATCAATTTTTTTAAATTAAATTGATGATAATGTAGAATTTTCATTTAAGACTTGTGAATTCATTCATGGGAAAGTGAGTTAAGCTACGTAGCATTTAAAACCTTGATTTAAATTGTGCAAAAAAGATGACAGTAATGGTTGAGAAACAGAAGAGGAATTGACTCCCAACTTCATGTATATTTAAAAGACTAGCAATATCAGGGCATTCGGGGTTGAGGTTGGTTATGATTTAACCTCCGGTGTAAAATCCCAACATGCAAATGATTCCCACTCAAATATTAATAGAGTTTTATGCCTTTTTTTTTTTTGTTATTAATAGATCTTAGTTAGCTTCACTTCTAGATGATCTGAGTACATGAAGGCTTGATTTTTGAAAACTGAATTTTTTTTTTTTTTTTTTAAATTATAACAAGCAGAATGATGAGGGGAAACTAAAAAATGGGCTGTTACTTTTCATACTTTCACTTGTTGCAGTGGTACAAATAACTTGAAAGGCTCAAATGTCAGAGAGGAAAAAGTGTAATTATAATATATTTGTTCAAAATATCAAATGTATGCTTTTGTTAAAAGATCTGAAATACATATAACTTTGATTGTGAGTAGACAGTATGTAAAGATATTATAAAGATCTTTTATTTTCTTATAGAACA
Source organism: Haliaeetus leucocephalus (assembly GCF_000737465.1). Lineage (NCBI taxonomy): Eukaryota > Metazoa > Chordata > Aves > Accipitriformes > Accipitridae > Haliaeetus > Haliaeetus leucocephalus. The sequence continues at coordinate 1,962,920 of NW_010973062.1, read as the reverse complement.
ATAAGGTCAGACGTTTTGCATTTGAGCTCAAGATGCAAGACAAGAGTAGTTACCTTTTAGCTGCAGATAGTGAACTTGAAATGGAAGAATGGATAAACACTCTGAACAAAATCCTTCAGCTTAACTTTGAGGCTGCAATGCAAGAGAGAAGAAATGGAGAGTCTCACGAAGGTAAGCAGGGTTTGTAGCAATGCTAATACAGTTATGTGACAACGTCTGCATAATGCATTTGGAAAGAAAGGCTTTACTGTGGCTAAATTTTTTTGTTTTCTTTGGTTATAAAAATTATAGGCCCTTTCACTGTCTGTTTGAACTGATGAGAATTTTGGCCTTTTGGCATTAAAATAGCACTGTTCTGCATTGATTCCAATTGAGTTAAGTCCAAAATAGAATAATGAGATGGATCAGAAGTCTAGAAAAATAGAACCCACAATGAAAAATCAGGACCAAGGCAGTTTAAGGAAAAGAAAAACTTAAGAGGGACTTGTTCTGAAATATGTAAAATGCTGCTGAAAATGGAATAATCTGTTCTGTGGTCACTGTAGGTAGAATAAGAAATTGTGGTTGCAGTGAGGGACTTAAATTTAGATGTAACTCCCTTGACCTCAAATATTTCCCACAAGTACTGAAATAGATTGCTTGGGTGTCGAATCTTTTCTGTTGGTCCCCTTTAAGAATAGGTAAGGCAGATATCCCTAAGGAATGTGATGTAGTTATAGTTGGTAGTTTGGTGACAAGAGGAGAGTCTAGATGCATTTTTCCCCCTTGAGAGTGGATGGGGAGGGCAACTGGTATGAGACCAAGTGTATGCATATCCAGAAGAACCTGGAAGAGATTATAGAAGGTTGTTCTGCTTACAAGTAGCACAATATACCAAAAAGGATCATTAGAGTTTAAAATGAGACATCATGGTCTTTGGTGAAGATTGCTGGAATTTAACATGATGTTTGTAACAAAAGCAAATTGGAAAAAGAGAAGCCTGTAGCTCTGTGAAAGACGTTTTAGTCAGTGGTCCCCAATTGACCTTAGAACTGTAAGATGCTTATAGCTAACTGAATGGTTGCTTTGTAAATCCAGTAACTGTTGGAGAGTAGAGCTGGGAACCTAATGAACAGAGTGAATGTGTTTTGAAATCAAGTCACAGTGCATAGTGGAAAGACTAATGTAAATTTGTGCATTGAGTATCCCCTTTCCCCATACAGATATCAAAATTAATATTAAAGCTATTTTCTAGGTAAGATTAGAAATAACTGCTACTTTACCTATATACGTAACTGGTTACATTCTCCAAGAAGTCACTGCATTGAAATGAAATTATGGAGTCATCCACAATCTGTTTATATTAACAATTGTCATTTTTGAGGGGGTAGGAGTTAAAAAAAACAGAACAAACTAACAACAAACAAAAACCAAAAAAAACCCAGAAATATTTTTGCTACAGAGTCTTGTGAGTAGTTTGGTTTTTTGTTTGTTTGGGGTTTTAAAATTTTTTTTTTTAAATGTGATTTTATAATTTCAGATGATGAACAAAGCAAAATGGAAAGCTCATCAAGTAGTTTTGATAACTACTATCCTGAAATTGCCAAGGTAATACATATTGTAAATGCCAACTCAGGATATAAAGTAATAAACATAAGTTAGCCATGTGAACTTTCAGTAAAGGTGAGGTACTGGCTTCTAGCTGCCAGTCAGTTTGTGGTGCTTTGAAAGCTTAGAAGCTCTTTCATGAATAGATGTGGTTATTGAGCTGCTTCATATTCTGCTTTTGGAAGCAAACTAGCTACTGTCTTAAAGTTGCTTATATAAATCTTGACATGCTGTTTAAAAGCAACATGTTTTATTATTTTATTAGTTTATTGTATTTTGCATATTTTCTATTGTTCTATTGCATGCAGGTAAGTGCTAAAGTATTTCTATAGAAATCTAGTTACACTGAAGTTTTATTTCTATAGTTAGGAGTTTAGAGGAGCTTAATAGCAGTGATGATGTGAATGTATTTTAAGGTGCTTGTTTGTAACAAGTTGGCAAGTTCAGGGGTACTTCCTGTATTGCCATAGTTCTTGCTTTTCAATTTTGTTTTTACAGAGGTGTGGTAGAAATAGAAAAAGAATAAAATAAAATAGAAATAAATAGAAAATAACAGTAACTCTTCCTCAGCCCATTTGGAGACTTTATTTCAGTTAAATCGGTGACTTATGTGTTGCAATAAGTTTTGTGAGTTCTCCAAGGGAGAAATTTTTGTTAAATCACCTAAGGCCTGCAGCTGGTGACCTTTTTCTATTGAAGCTGCAGAATCCAAACTCCTTCCTGTGACTTCCTTACTCTTTCTTCTGTGTGGTACAGCCTGCATTCTTGAAACTTTTTCTGCTTGACCATGCTCTGGAATGCTCTCCCCTTCTTTTCTGAGGATCTGTCTGACCTAGTAACTACTCCCGAAGGGAGTGCAGCTTATAAACTGGGAACAAGCAGTAAAACAAATTCTATCTATTACAATAGCTAACATATCAAAAGATCCTGTCAGAATACCTTAACAGGCTTTTAGCATCTAAATTGGTTGGCTGACTTAATTCTTTCTGTTTCTGCTTTGTAATCAAGTTAGCAGAAGTACACAGAAAGCTATTATGTGATAATCTCACTCCAGCTATGGCTGTATTTGGAAATTAATTTGGATTGTGGTGCATACAATTGAGTTTTCTTTGGAAGACCCGTAAGTGTCAAACAGCAGACTTACAGGAGGCTATGGAAATTTATTTCAGAAACAAATATAAAATTAGATGCTCTTATTGTATGGAAGATTTTTCTTTCTTTATAGTCAGAGTTATTGGAATGCTTAGGTTCCATACGACTTCCAGAGTAGACTTTTATTCAGGGCTGCAGCACCTCCATATAGTTTTAGTACTAAAAATGCTGCTTCCTGTTTCCGTAACCTTCTGATTGGAAGCATGCAGCTCTTTAAGCCTAGGTATTTTTCTAGTGTGTTATTTTTCTCAGCTCTTTAAGCACTGGCTTTTTTTATTCCGTGGTTATAACCCATTTAAATTTCTGTTTCCTTCAAAATAAGGTTTTTAGTTTTCCCATTCTAGTTCATCTTTACTAAATACTACTTTTCAAAATAATTTGCTCTAATGTGTTTTTCTAACCTTTTTTCCCTGAGAAGTACAGGGAAAAATCTGCCCATTTGCATTAGTACACTGTTTGTGCCTTAACTTGATTACTTTATATAAATGCTGTTTATTTTGAGGATTTTTTCATCCTCTAGTCCTTCTTGCATTGTCTTTTCAGCTGTTATTTGGGTTTGGCTTTGGTTCTTTTTTCCCCAGTGGAAGACTTACAAGGCATTGAGCCTTCTTTTAGAAGAGTTTATAGTTGCTCCATTATTTTTGTTGGTTCGAGGAGCAGATTTTCACAATAGCTGACCTAATATCCTTATGAGGAAAGAGAAATTCCTTCAGGGGTGATTGTAGAGCACCTGACAATAAGGCAAACCCCAGACTTCCTAGGAAAGATTTAACCCTTGTGAGTACATCTCCAAGCCTTCATTTTTCTATCAACAGCTGTTAGTTTATGTTACAAAGTAAGTAAGATGGTATTGTGCACTTCAGTGCACAGATGTGTACATATACATCTCTGTCTGTCCTGCATACTTTATGTTCCTTTTACCTGTAACTTAGGTACCAAGAGTGAATGTAGGGGGTTTGTTTTGGTTTGGTTTTTGTTTTTTAAGCTTCAGAGAAAACAAATTAGACCTCTACCTTAAAAATAACTATGTGACTGTCATGATCAGAGTGCCCAAATACCTCCTTAAGCATTATGGGTCACAGTATTCCTTGAGGTAGGAAAACATTGTCCCTGTTGTACAGATGAGGAAATGGAATTAGAGAGTCACTGCTGTGCCGTAGACTGGGTCAATGACTACGTACACATTCAGTTCCTGACTTCTGACCCACTGCCCCTGATCCGTCATTCAGAAATGCATATTTTTATCTTGTCTCAACTTTAGTGCACAAAACACCAAAAAATCTAAAACTATTCAAGATGCTTTAGCTGAAAGTTTCCATCTTGCTGCTATGACTAGATCATCTTCCTCTTCAGTTCTTGCCACTGACTTTTCCCTTTCCAAACAGACAGGCAACTTTCTTGCCATCTTTACACTTCTTCACAGTTTAGTCCTGTATTTCTCAATCATACCGGCTGTTGAGCAAGCAAAGTCTGCCAATACTCTACTGATATCGAGTGTCTGGGTTGTGTCTTTCACAGCAACTCTTGTCTTGTCTCCTCTGTGTCTTGAAGATAATGAAGGAAAGTAAATTATATCCATTAGAGCACCTATACTCAAAATCACACCTCAGAAGTTCCTCTTCTGTAATGCATCCTTTATTCAAATTCTTTTCTTTATTAGTATTATCAACCTAAAATAGGATTTTGAGATCTTAGAGCTGATGGTTTTTTTGGGTTTTTTTTTCTTTTTCTTGAGATGTAGTAGAAGGTTCTTCAACCTCCAGCAAAGCAGATGTAGACAGTAGATCACTTGCAGCTGGTGGTCAGTGATGAGCATTTTGGGTTGGTAACTTCTTTTAACCTGTACAGGCTGATCCAAAAATATACACCTGTCTGTAATGTAATACTTGGTATCCCTGTTTAGCCAGCTACTACTTTGGGAATGGCAACTCTCCTACGTGGGTAATTTTGGCACATGCATATGTCCATTTTTCATGTCCTCTGACTTTAAAAATCATAGAATACTCTTTAAATAATACCTTTTTTGGAAAAGTAGACTATGTATACCATCAGTTTTCACATTCTATTTTGTTCCACTTTACTTTTGGTTTACTGTTAGTAGGTAGGTATCCACAAATCCCAGGCAGGATCAGTATACAGTATATTCTGCAAAGTAACTTTTAAGTGTGAAGGTTTTATCTTTTGGAAATTTTGGGGGTTTTTCTATCTACCCATAGGAAAACCACTTCCTTGGCAGTAGAGCTCAAGAAAAGAAAAAAAAGGTGGGGGGGAACCCCACCTCCAAAAAGCCAAGAAACAAGAACATGAGCTCTGATGGTGTTTCTTAATTTAGGTAACCTGTTGTTGCCTGAGCAATCTTATGGTCTCGGGATAGCTCTGAACTTTAACCTACATCCATGCCTTTTTTTTTTTTTTTTTTTTTTTTTTTTTTTTTTTTAAATAAAATAGTGTTATGAAAGTTATTTATTGTTTAAGGAGGCTACACTGGAGTACACTTCACATGAGCTTGAAGGTTACATGTTGCTGATGTACATTTTTGTGTTTTGAGGCCTGGAAAAGCCTTTAGAGGAGAGTAGCCTTCTCTCACTTTTTACTTGGACATGATGGAGCAATTTGAACTAAGGAGTTGCAAAGCTCAGTTAGGTAGAGAAGAGTGCATGAATTAAAAACATGTAAAGCTCTGAACATCACAGAAAAAGGAATGAAATTGAAAACCACTTTAATTTAATAGTGTCATACTAAGACTTTTTTTCTTATTTTGAACAGAGTACCAGAGAAGCAGAAATCAAATTGAAAAGTGAAAGCAGAGTTAAACTTTTTGCCTTGGATCCAGATGCACAGGTTAGACTTTTTTATGAGGAAGCATGTTATTTTTCTTTTATGTTGAACCTTTTGAGATGAGAAACAACTAACCTTAATTTTTCTTTTCTCTTTTTAAAGAAACTTGACTTTTCTGGTATTGAACCAGAAGTGAAGCCATTTGAAGAGAAATTTGGAAAAAAAATTCTTGTGAAGTGTAATGATTTATCTTTTAATTTGCAAAGCTGTGTCGCGGAAAATGAAGAAGGACCAACGACAAATGTAAATAATTCATCTAATTTTTTTCTGTTAATCTTGTAATGAATGTCTTAATATTTTGTTGGCACTATTCTTAATGGCAGGAATTCCTTGCTGTGATTGAGAAACTTATATTTTGGGTTTTTTTTCTACTCCTTTAAATCAAAATCGGAGCCTAAATCCTACAAAAAGTAACTTTGTTTCTAATCTTTTTGTTGTGTTGTAGAAAGTGGAATTTTTCTTTTCCTGTCTTTTACGCTTTATCAGTAATATCTAGAGTGATGTCCGTGTGTGTTTATAAAAATGTAACTCATCTTCCTTTCATACACATCGTTACAGTAATATAGATGCCAGCAATGATACTTGATTCTTTTTTTAAATGTCTAGGTAGAACCTTTCTTTGTCACATTATCACTATTTGATGTTAAAAACAACCGGAAGATTTCAGCAGACTTCCATGTTGATTTGAACCATGCCTCAGTAAGGCACATGATACCCAATGCATCTCAACAAATGACAAGTGGCAGTGGTGATAGCTTACACAGAATTCAAGACATTCATGAAACTGTGTTACAATATCCAAAGCAGGTAAGAACTAGTAACCGAAAGAATTAGTAGGATTTTGGATACAAGTAGGGAGTGTTCCTACATGCTTTCTATTATGTGCTGTAAAACATATGTGCATTTTCCTTTAATAATCTCCTGTTTTATTTCTAGGGAATATTCTCAGTCACATGTCCTCATACTGACATTTTCCTCGTGGCTAGAATAGAAAAAGTATTACAGGGAAGTATTACACATTGTGCTGAACCATATATGAAAAGTTCAGATTCTTCAAAGGTATGTTATCTTCTTCTGTGGCATGGAAAAATCCTGAGGCAAGACAGGTTGATTTCAAATTAAGAAATTATCAATCAAAATCTTAGTTCTTTTATAGGAAATTCAGATAACTGGATTATTTGATTTAGTAAGTTGTAGTTATTACTAGTAGCTTATTAATTGAAACGTTAAAGTCTAACATTATTGGGAAACATTTATTTAGCTTTTTATAATCATGACACAATCTGTAATTTTTATAATGGCTATAAATAAACTGATTTGGCAAAAGAGTATTAGACTTCAGTGTGAAAGTTGAGTTCAAAATTATTGAACAATGAAATATTAAATATAGGTCAGAAATTAACTGTATGTCTCTCTTAGTTAATGCATCTTATTTACTGTATCATTGTTGTTGACTTTTCCTTTGTCTTGCTTTTTGGTGACCATAGTTTACTGTAACTTTATCTGCACTCTTGCTGTTTTTTTCTTCAGAACATTGAGATCATTAAGCCTCTGTTTTTCTGTATAAAATGCTTTGCAGATTTGATAGAACTCCAAATCACTTCTGGAAATAAACCACTGAAACAAGATCTTAAGTTTGCGGGAGTCTAGGATGACATAATGTTTTAAAGTTTTCTGAAACATATCTACAAGAAGCTTTGCCAGTTGCTGTTTCATGTTTGTCGCTGAAGAAATAGAGTTTTAATTTTATTCATTTACAGTTGTGCTTGAATGATTAGACCAGGATACTAGGACAAAAGATTTTTTTGTAAGCAATGTCAGCTACTGTTGATATTCTGTTTTTTGGCTAGTGAAAGGGAAGAAGGGAGGGTTAACTTTCAGTCTCTGCAGAGGAACAGTGTTCTTTCCTGCTGATTTAATGCTGGCTAAGCTACATGTTAAAAAACTATATTTTTCACTTGGTCTTAATATAGATCAGACTACTGATTTGCTTTTCCAGGAATACTTGAGATATTTTTTTCAGCTATCATTGGCAAACAGCAGCTTTGTATTTTAGGAGTCTGGTTTCAAAGTGTATGCTGACTGTTACTGAGTTAAAACAAACCTGAACTGAGTAACTGATTTTGCTGGTCTTGGGCCAGAGCCACATGGGAAGGTTAAGTAAGCCCAAGTGTTCCCAAATTTGATGCCAAGTGGTAGACTTGGGTTGCCCTGTGCTGCAGGAGTAGCCAGTAGGAACATTCATGGTTCTATTAACTTATGCTGTGCATTTCTGGTATTCATTTGCTTATAATTTTATACAGTTGAACACTTAGTTTGATTTTTTTTCTGTTCTTGTTCTCTGGGATTATGCTGAAACAAAACAGAACAGTACCAGCTATATAGGCCTCCATGTGTGTCAGTGCAATGAGCAAGTTCTAGTTCCTGCAGAATTACTACCCTGGACAGGAAAAAGGGAAAATGGAAGCAGCAAATTCTACAGCCAAGAGATCACTTTTTCTCCCCTTAAAACATTGAATGCAGTGAATTAATGATGATACTTATCAAGGTTCAATGATTCTGAGTGCAGTTTCCCCATTTTTTTTTACACACTAAGAGAAACAGCTCTTCATATTGTCAGCAGCATAGATCAGGGATAATATTCAGGCAGGTTTACTCTGGGTTTTTTGCCTCTGGCAAAGAATTTTGCTCTGTGTAGGCACAGAGGAGAAGCTGGTTTCTCGAAAAGAGAAGCCCACTGCTCTGTCAGGACCTTCTGCTTTAGCTGAAGTGGTTCAGCTCTGTGTTGAACATCTCAAACTAGTGGGTTTCTAGCTCTGGTTGTTAAACATGTTGGTTCTATATAATGGAATTGTTTAGTCACTTAAAAGTTAACAAAAACAAAATTTAAAGTTTTAATGAAAACAATGTTGCAATGTCCATCCATAGGATTGCCCATATGATCTTCCTATAACTCCTCCCCATGTTCTGTGTGTACTTGTAATACAAGTATTGCAGAGTATTTTACTATTTACTTTGCAGGAATGTGTTCTGGTACAGGGTGTGTGGGGGATGTTTTTATCTGGAGTCACAATTTTGTCTTAAAAACCAGTTGAATTTTGCTCTAGCTTGCGTATGAGTTTTGTAATAATAATAATTTTTTTTCTTGCTTAATTAAATATGTATTATCAGGAGTGTAGATGGGTCTGTGTTTTCATCCATGAAATGCTGTGAAATCAGCAGGCCCTGCTTAACCTGAAATGAGTTGTTAAGAGGTATTTTCATTTGTCTTTCACTTGCATGCTTAGGATTAATCTTCTAAAGAAAATTTTCCAATTCATATCAGTGTCAATATGTGGTTTTGGTTTTTTTTCTTGTGTAGTAAAGGTGCAAAAAATGCAGCTTTAAAAACCTGGTTATTTCTTATGTCCATTGCAGGTTGCACAGAAAGTTTTGAAGAATGCTAAGCAGGCATGTCAGAGATTAGGTCAATATAGAATGCCTTTTGCCTGGGCAGCTAGGTAAGGACAGATCTTGTCAATCTGTCTTTTTTCCTAACTTTAACATTATTTTCTGCATCTCACTTCTTGTAAAACTTATTGTGCTATTTACATTATTTCTTGTTTTACTTTCAATTAACCAAAGATTTCCGACAAACAAACTTACACTTCAGCTGGGTAGTAGGAAAAAAAGTTATAAACATTCATTGTATTATTATTCAAACCATTGAATATTGCCAGCTGTTTTCTATTGTCTGTATTTTTTATTTTACTAAGAATGAAATTGTTCACACTTGATTTGTTAGACTGAGCTATGTTAAAACTTACCTACAATGACAAGAGTATTAAATGCCTCATATGAAGGATGGTACAGTATTTTCTAATTTGTAGTAAAGAAATTTCCTGAAGTGAATTCCAATGCTTTCATAAACTCAGCTGAAAGCAAGATTTTGACTTTCAGAACGCTGTTTAAAGATGCCTCAGGAACCCTGGACAAAAATGCAAGATTTTCTCCTCTCTTCAGACAAGACAGTAATAAACTTTCAAATGAAGACATGCTGAAATTGTTAGCAGATTTCAGGAAGTAAGTCTAATTTCCCCACTTTAAAAACCAAAACCAAAACAACCACACCCCAACCCATCCCCCCTCACCCCCACCCTCCTGGTCCCACCATTTTTTGTTATGGTTTTGAACTGGAGCATCTAATCTTTTGATGTATGTATTTATGTGTTTTTTCACTTCAAATGGAGAAGTTGTATATACATAATCAAGGCCCTCATACAAACTGCAGATCTTTCCTTTGCAGTGTTTGGGGGCTACAAGCAGGACTGAAGTATTATGCCATGTCTAATGTGCAGTAAGCATCATACCTTGAAGTAGCTCTGTGTTAGGAGTTATGCTTGCACAATACACTCTTCTGGTTATCAAAGGAAAACAAGTATGAGCATAAATCAGATGTTCGCTGACTTTGGACAGAGAGTGCTAGCTCTCAGGGAAAGGAATTCAAGGCATTAGCAAGTCCACCTTCCTTGGGAGTGCATGTGGCTCAGGATGCCTAAATAACAGAACATTGGTCATCCCTTTTTACAAAGTATTCCTAAAGACTGCATCAGTTTGTGTGCAAGGCTTAATCTCCTACTGACAGATGACCCTATTAATAAACTAGTTTGAATCCCCTTTCTTATTAAATAGGATGTAAAATAATAGAGCAATCTTTGCTGCTTTGCAAAGGCATTTCCGCTTCTGTTATGGTACAGTTAGCTGGAATTGTATTAATCTGAACAATCACCAATTGCAAAAGGCTTGGGCTATAGTTTCTTTATTTTATTCTTGATACTAAATCTGATAAGGGGATGAGGCTTGTGATAGATACTTTAATTCCAATTTAGCAAGCTGCTTAAAGTTTCATTGAAGTTTACATAGCATGGAAATTGGTGTATACTGATACTCCTTGCCATAAACAATGTTATTGAAACTGAAACTAATATAGTAAATTAGCCTGCCACATCACTTTACTTTGTGAATTAAGGAAATGCTTTTGGTTATTTCAGCATCCTGTTTGTGGAATTGTGTACAGTATTTCACAGGAATTTTATTAAGAAAGAGATTGTAATGTCTAAGGCTTAACTATTGGAATTTGAATTCAGACTCCATCCAGAAAAAGTTGTTTGCTTCACAGCATGGGGTTGCATTTTGGGAAAATTTTGCATCCCCTTCCTCTGCAATAATTTCGAAGAGACATGCTGCTGACTGTCCTTACTAATAAAGGGTTCTGCACTGGTGTTTTAACATAGAAAATGCTCCTTCAAATCATATTTCTGAATTAGCTACATTTATAACATCTAAGAAATATCATAGTAGGCTAGTTAATTGTAAATATTTTGCAGGGTAAGTTATTACTCTAGAAGAAGGAAGAGGGAGGAAAAAAAATTACTGAGTAGAAGATGCTTTTTGTTAACTTACTGATTGCTTTCCCCCTTTGCTCTTCCCCCAAGTTTACCCAGTTACCATAAATGCTTATCACTGGCCATTGAGATTTAAAAAGCTTACTTAATAGGTCCCCTCTTTGCTGCAAATGATAGTGAGTTATTACATGACAAACAAAACTTATCTTTAACAAAGGTTTTCATTTTGATTTAAAGAAAACCATCATGCTTTTTCTTAATCTTTCCCATGCTTGTGAATAAAGCCTTACTTTTTTTGAGAACTTAAAGGGGAAGTAAACTGTGAATCTAGGCAAAAAGCAAGAGCAGATCAGTCATCCACCCATAAACCACCTTTCCTCTCATACTCCTATTTCAGGATATTACTTTTGCCTCTGTTTCCTATTATCTCTTTTCTCTGGCATCTGATAGTTTTGCATTTAGCCTGACTTTGAGGTTTTTTTCCTTCCTATAGACCTGAAAAGATGGCCAAACTTCCTGTTATTTTAGGAAATCTGGATGTTACAATTGATAATGTGTCACCAGATTTTCCAAGTAAGTACTAATAAACACAGTTAAATGGACATTCAGGCTTTTTTCTCTTCAGTTTTTTATTGTTTTTTTAATGTATTTTCAGATTATGTTAACTCATCATACATTCCCATGAAACAGTTTGAAAACAGTACCAAGACACTAATAACGTTTGAAGTAGAGGAGTTTGTCCCCTGTATACCAAAACACACTCAGCCTTTCACCATCTACAACAATCATCTTTATGTTTATCCAAAGCAATTGAAATATGACAGTCAAAAGTCTTTTGCAAAGGTGAGTACAGGAAGACTATACATTCTTCTTTCTCAGGTTTAGTTAAGATTGTTTACATATTATATTTCTGTGATGATCCTTATGATTAAGTGTTCGGGTTTTTGTTTTAAATACTTCTTTAGGCTAGAAATATTGCAGTATGCATTGAGTTCAAGGATTCTGATGAAGAGGATTCTTTGCCTTTAAAGGTTAGTCTTTTGATTTTTGCAACTAATAAAAGAAAATAGTGAACAGTTAGCTAAGTAATATGGTAGTACTTGACAAATTTGTCTAGTTTGGGATGGCAGCTTTCTGTCCTCCTTTTGCATTTGGCATAAGACTAATTTCTAGATTACTTGCTTGGTTTTGATATAAAAGATTACTAAAGAACCCTCTGAGCATTTCATTTCTTTATATCAGCAAAAATTCCAAAAATAAACTTGTTGCAAACAACGGTGGCTTATGCCTACTCCACAGGAGGAATTTTTTAAGTTAAAACATTAAAGCTTTAGATCACCTGCAGAGCCAAGCTCTGTATTTGTTTATGAGCTACCACAGTGTATAAGAGATGCCTGGAAGCAAAGAAGTAGAAAAATGTATAGGAATTGTGAGGTGAAATCACAGTGTCAGCTCTACTGCACAGTGAATGAACTACAGATCATGTGATCCCCTGTCTGTGCAAAGGAACCAAGTTAAACACAAGTTAAAATATTTCAAATTCTAGGTGAAACAGATTCTATGCTGAGAGTGAAAGAGGATCACAGGGGGTTTTTTGTTCCTTTTTTCCTTTTTTTTTTTGTTATTAGTGTATCTATGGTAGGCCAGGTGGACCAGTATTTACTAGAAGCGCATTTGCTGCTGTTCTGCATCACCACCAAAATCCAGAGTTTTATGACGAGGTAAGCTACCTTTCTGAGGTAACTTTTACTGGTTAAAGTATTACATAAATTTCAAAAATACAAGAAAATATTTGAGGATTTCAAAGTTCTTGATAATTATTTCAGTTAAATCAGACTCCCCACTTTTCACAGTAAGTAAATTTTGGTAAGTTTTATGTGTGTGATTCTTGATCTTGCTTCAAATAACGTGTAACCTGGAATTGCTTAAGTGTGCAGCCAGTAAGGCATGTCACTGCTCTAGCTGAAGACTTCTACAAAGATTGTGATTCTTTGCCTTTTAGATTAAAATAGAATTGCCCACTCAGTTACATGAAAAGCACCATTTGTTGTTCACCTTCTACCATGTCAGCTGTGATAATTCAAGCAAAGGGAGTACAAAGAAGAAAGATGTTGTTGAAACACAAGGTTTGTACGCTAATGCTTTACTTTCAGTAACTACTGGGGAGATTTTATGAAGTATGCTTGTCTGGTAACCTGTGATTTTTGTGATCCATATAATGCTTTCTAATTGCATTATACTGACTGAAAGATTTCATGAAGCATTTGAATTTAAATGTTTCAAATGTTGTTTTAGAATGTCTATCAAATGTATGGTTTTTTTCAAACTCAGTGATGATTTATTTGCCTCTCTATTTCTAATCATTTGAGTTCAAATCATTTGGCCCTTACAGTAACATTTTTCTGGTTTATGAAGTACATATCAGAAGTGTACAGTAAGACTTTTGTAAGGGTTTATGTAAAGATTCATAACATATTTAAAATTACTTGCCTTTCATGTTCCGTAGTTGGGTATTCTTGGCTTCCTCTAATAAAAGATGGAAGAGTGGTGACCAATGAGCAACACATCCCAGTGTCAGCAAATCTTCCATCAGGCTATCTTAGTTATCAGGAAGTGGGTGTTGGAAAGGTATGTTATATAAAATTGCTCTAATCTTTCAAAAACAGCTGTGGAGAGAAAGTTTGGTTGTAATTCCCCAGTTGATAAGATTTAAGTAATTTTCTAGTAATTTTTTTCTTTTATAGTCAAAATGGAGTGCTTTGCGAAAACCCAAACAGAAATGGGAGACAAAACTTATGACTAAATTCTGACTTTTACAAGAATTTGAATCAACCTGCCCTAATAAGTTTTTTGTTTAAATTGTTAAATACTTATTTCTATTATTATTTAGCTGATGCACTTAGGAAATGTTTAAGTTTTATTTTTTGTACTAATAATTAACTAGAAGCTACAGTAATTTTTAAATATATTAAACTATTTTGAGTTTATGAAGATATGCAAATAATCTGAAGTCCTTTACTAAATTTTTTTTAGCATTTCATGCTGTCTCCTTTCAGTAAGTCCTTTATTCCTGAAAAAGTCTTACTCTCACATCTTGATTTTTGTGATCTTTATACTTCACTGGTAAAATTTATGGTTGTATTTTTCAAAGCAGAAAGCTTGCAAAATTGTAGTAATAAAAGTGATACCGAGGAGGATACAAAATGTAAAATGTGATAGGGGATTTGACTAAGAGAATGAAATGCAGAGACAAAATTGACTCATTTTGGAGGAAGAGGCCTAAAATCAACAGCAAGATGTGCTGCTCTCCTCCTATTCTACCACCTTTTTTAAACTCTGCTGTAAGCTTTCCAACCATCGCCTCCTTTACATCTTTCATCTTTTCACATTGTAGGTGTATTCTTTATGCCTCTGCTGTTTGTCTCTGCTCATGCCCATGGGTAGAAGGTTAGGACCAATATGACCAGTTGTAGATCTAGCAGTAAAATCTCTCCCTAACTGGTTGTCAGGGTATACAGCTGAGCATTCCCATTCTCAGTTCTTTGGAAATGGGATGGGAAGGAAGCACTGGCTGCTACCTATCAGTGACCTATGTTAAGGTTTATACTGTTTCAGTATCTGTAGAAGTTCTTGTGTTATTTTTCTCAGAAAACTAGTAGATATTTCTCTCTAGTCAGATGTTTCTTTGCAGAGTTGTAGGGGAAACATGAAATCTGTGACTTTAGAAAAGCAATTTTGTTAGCCACTGAGGAAACTACTGTGGGGCTTTTAAAAAACATTTTAAGCTTCATAAATGCTTTTGGTAATACTGCCTGCATAATTTTCCTTTTTTTATGACTTTACTCATTACACACATTTCTTCAACCTGATTTTTTTGTTTTGGTTTTTTGGTTTGTTTTTTTTTTTTTTAAAAACTGTTGTTTGTGGTACTATAAATAAATTGTTTTACTCTAGTATACCGCTACATTATTTTACTTTTCTTCTGCATGTGTGTGTGCAGCATTCTGGTCCTGAAATTAAATGGGTAGATGGAGGCAAACAACTGTTAAAAATATCCACTCATCTGGTGTCAACTGTGTATACGCAGGTGAGTTATAATACAAATTAAACTAGAGAAAGTTTTAGGAATAATGTGTGTTTTTTATATGTGTTTTACAATATTTGGGAAGATTCTTAAACTCAGTATGCTGATCTCTTACTTTTTTGTCTCTTGGACACTCTGCACAGTATCTCTCCTTTCACATCAGCTGTGAAAAATAGCAGATCTTAAATGGAAGCTACTCAAAATGTGAGCCTTTTGTCTATCATTGTCATCCATTCCAATCTGAAATTTCCTGTTAGATGAGAGGTCATAGTTGTCTGAAAGCTATTTACTGGCAAGTCTACAAAGAAATGAGTCTTGTTATAGCTGCTCATAAAAACACATGTTATGATTGGTTGGGATACCTAACATTAAGTATGCTATTTTCTGTATGTTGGTTTGAAGCAAATATAGGTAGTGTTTTGTATAATGGGTATTCAAAAATAACTGGAAATTTCTTATGTGTGTTAAAAAAATAAATCAATGTTACATGTAGACTCAATTAGTCTTTGGAGTACTGCCCTTCAATTATTTTTTAAAATTGAATCTGTGGACACATATATGAATTTCTGTATATAAATATTTTTAACGTGTTCTGTTTCAGATTGTGGATAGTAATGTTTGACTTGTTCTTTTTGTCTTTGACAGGACCAGCACTTGCATAATTTTTTTCAGTACTGTCAGAAAACAGAGTCTGGAGCTCGTGCACTAGGAACTGATCTTGTAAAATATCTTAAGGTATAAAATGGCAGTGAATAACAGATTATATTATTTATTTATACTTTTTGCAAAATCTAGGCACTTCAGACATTTTCTAGGTCTCATTAATGGGATATGCAGTATAAAAAGAACAAAAATGTACTTCCTGCCCTAGATAAATTTACAATTGCAATATAAGAGGAAACCATGAGGAAATAATGAGGTGGTATTGGTGATAATTTCAAAACACTAATGACTTAATTTGTCAAAATAATCAAATTGAACTGTAGACGGGAATGGTAAGGAATGATGACTCTTGATTTTTCTAAAATTTTGCTTGGGAGGTCATCATTGTTATTGATCTAATACTGCAAAAGAACTGTAGACATAGAGTGCATGGTTTCCACAGCAATTTTGTCTTAACCAAGTAGGCCAGATTTTTAATATGAAGACCAAAATTCAGTCACCTTAAAATCTATGTAAGGTATCACAAGTAACTCCTGATTTTCTTAGGCACAACAGAGTTTATTGTTGTAATTGAATACCATCAATTAATAAAACTGGACTGTCTACTCAAGGCATTCAAGTAAGAACTTAACTATTGAATGTGGCACACTTCTGAACTGGACTTGCTTTGTGACCTTGCATGTCAAAACCATGGCTCTGCATCATCGTCCTTGCCCCAAGACTTCTGTGATCAACTTTGGTACAAAACAGGACACAGTACATTAACAGCAGGAAGATGGAATAAGTCTATCTGGAAATAGTTTTTTTTTAATATTACCATTTTTTACTGACAGACCTGTTTCTCAGTCTTCTATTTGTGCTTATCATTCTGAAATTTTGCAATCCCAAAATGTGCTGCAAATTATATGGCAAAAATACAACCCCTTAGATTGGATTCTGGCCATGTATCTTCGCATCAAAAGGGTAAGGCAAAGAACAAATAGTCTTGTAGCTGAACTTCATCGTCCCCCGTGGTTACTTAGAATGGGTCACTAGAGATGCCTCTCACTTGGGTTTCTGCTACTGTCATTCTTGTTTTGATATGTCATTTCTCTGTGTTTCTCACTTAAAGTATGTCTTTTGAGTTCTTGATAATTTTCAATCTGGAGCCATTCTTAATTCCACTGCATTCTGCAGCAGTAATTGTACCAAATAGTCCCCAGCTAGATGGCAGTAACACTGAGCCCGGTAGTGTTTCAGCTTTAGAAGTCAGCACTCTGCAGTATCAAGAGGCCCTACTGGAGTTAGAGACAGCTTATGTGCAGAATCCCTCCCTGATACCGTACTTGCAAATCCTCTGTCATTGTGCCACTTTTCAAAATACAGTCTTTCTAACTGTGTATATGTGGTTTGTGCCCTGAAGAAATCTCTCCAATAGAGACAGAAGAGGAGAACCACCACTGCTTCAGTGTGTTTCATCTTGCCTTGAGGCCAAGGGGATTGTTCCATCTTTCCCCAAGTAATCCTTCTGGGACATTGTGGTCCTGCTGTCTGAGATTTCTGTTTGAAGAAGGGAACCTCTTTACCTCTCACTTCCTACTGTTTGTACTTTTCTGGCAAGGGATTTAAATTTATTGGTGTTCAATTTCCTCCCGAGTTCTATCAAAATACAAACAAAGGAATCATCCAGATTTCTAGAAGTCCTAGTTGTTTGTTCTCATTGGTGGAGCTTTGCCTTCTTGTCCTCTGCTTGTGGTTTTGAGATCAGTTGGGACACTGAACCTTTATCATTGCACTTAACCTCTCTTTTTTTATTCTCCATATAATAAAGATTATATGTTCTGAGTATCTGTCATCATGAACTAGAGGTCTCAGAGTCTGACCTGTGGCTCATTGAAGCTCTTTAAAATTGTCAGTGTCATTTCCATCACTTTTTTTCAAGGGTGTAGCCTTCCTGCTACTTGAGGTGCCAGAGAAAATGGCAGATGTTTTCTGATAGGAAGAAGGGAAGAATTGTTGCCCATTCTGGACTTCAGGGGATTGAATGTCTTTATTGATAAGTTCAGGTGAAAAAACAGAATTTGCTCTTTCTGGTGCTGTAATATAAAGCAGTTGGTCTGGGAAACAATCATATGTTACATGAAAAGAACCATTATTACTCAAATCTCTGCATACAAGTGACAAGACACTACTATTAAAAAATCAGTTTGCATACCATGGGGAGCCTCCTTACCTGGGTTCTGGCAGCAGTGACTGCTCATGTTATGAGGAATGGAATAACCCTATACTTTGTGGGCAGTTGGTTGGTTCTTACCTCAGGAACTGATGTTGTCAACAACCCTCAGTCAGTTTCTGACCTCTTTGATTCATGGGGATTCACAGTACTTTGAGAAATCTCACTATTTAAGTTTACCAGAGCTCTACTTGAATCTGATAAAATCAAAATATCTTCCAGGGACTAGCATGGTAATTTCAGATTTATCTTGCTACCCACTGACTGTCAAAAATGGCAGCTGGCTGGAATCAAAGGCTTGATTCTCTTCTTGATATTCACAATTCTTGTTAGTCTGGTAGAACAAAGTGGCCATCAGATATTAAAGTATCATTTTAGGGAAAGCTCAGAAGAACACTTCCTCAGATCACTCCAAAATCGCATCAGGTAGTTCAGTCGTAGATGATCACATATACTGTGATATATTTGGGTATCTTATTCCTTTGCTTAAACACTTAATTTATTTGTATTTATATTAATTCCAGATTAGCAAAATCTTTAGGTTCAGTGACAAGACCATGTCTTGCCAAAATCCCTGGGACAGAATAATGCAACTGCAGAGTCTTTTTATAACTCTTGCTTGTCATCAAACACCAGAACACTCTCACCACACAGTATGAACATGTTCCACACCACAAGATTAACACATCATATTGACTTTACTGCTTCTCTTCATGGTAACAGAAAACAAATGCTATCTTCTGTGCCAGCTACAAATTATGGCTATTCTCAATTCCATTGGGCCAAATTCCTGTCTAACTGGGCCCCACAGGGACCCAAATGCTTTTTACTTCTGTGTATTGAGAGCTTGTGTGTCAGCCTGTGCCTACCTATGCCAGACTTGGCCAGCCTGAGTGCTAAATGTTCTTCAAAGATGAATGTTTCAGTTCCCTAGTGACAGTTCCCTGTAGGTAATATCTATGCTATAATGGCAATGACACATTTAAATCCTTAGGATTTACTTCTCTCCACGAAGTCAGTGTGCTACTGGCAGAGTAGCTTGGGTCACCAAACCTGACAAGCATTCTCCTTTCTTTCTGCTTTTGTCCTTCCTAACAGGATTTTGTGTAAGCACCATCTGACACTTCTAATTACAGGTTTTCTGAGACTCACCTGATTCAAGATGTTTGTATGCTCTCCTTCGTGTTTCATGAGCCCAAACATCACTTAGCATCTCATAAGTTGAGCTATCTGCTTTTAGTTACCTCGATTGCTGCCTGAGAGATCAAAGGGCACAGCTACTTCTGGCAGTGTAAGTGTAATTGAATACTCAAAGGCATCAGAAGCTGGGTTATGAGTCCACTTAAGAGTCCTCCTTAAAACAGCTCTTTTACCAAAAAATGTCTACATCTTGGACAAGTGTTAGCTGACGTTCCATTTGCATGTTTACCCGATGCTCTGATATTCAAGGTTTATAGAAAAGATGCTGTAGTGTGTATGATTGCTGTTTCCAAGAAAAATCACAGATCACGTAGGAAGGAAGGCTGTTTTGAGATTTGAATAGTGTGAATGTGCATACAGGCAAACATTCAAAGACAAAACAGCTACTTAACACTGAACAGAAATGTTTGAAATGTGTGTCTGTATGAATGTTCAGCAAATACACTCTTCTTTTTGTCAAACTCTCTTTAACTCCAGGGAATTTTGTGGCATAAAACAATGTAGGATGAAATGCCATACACTGCCTTTTATGTCAGGGTGGTTATGTCTATAATGTCTTTTGCATGTGATGGAATGCAAAGGCATATCGTGAAGAAGTTGAGTGGTTAGTAATGCACTGTCTCTGGTTTTTGCAGTAAGTAGTATAACTAGTATTGCACTTATCACAGGTAAGCAATATGTATGCTTTTGTGGAACTATGCTAAGTGTCTGCATTGGTGGATGAAATAGCAAAGTATACCAGGGTGTCAGTGTCAGCTTGCTGTGGTGTACACAGGTAGTCTTTTCATTGAAACATTACCTAGTATGCATTTCAATGGAAAGGTACAAATAACTACTTGTAAAATGCTTTTAATAAAACCTAATTTTTATCCCTAACTCACCTTAATGTAGAAAATATTTACCAAATATTTATGTTGAAAACTATTCTCAATTGCTTTCTGTGTAGTATTTCAAGTAATTAATACCAAATAGTGCAAGCAGTGTGTATTTTTGGAAGAAGATTAGCAGTAAATTTTATTGTTTCAGAACTTGTGATTTAAATGCCATTGTTTCAAGGGAGTTGACAGTATTACTGCTTTCTTTTAGAGCCTTCATGCTATGGAAGGCCATGTGATGATAGCTTTCCTGCCAACTGTTCTAAACCAGTTGTTTAGAGTTCTCACTAGAGCAACTCAAGAGGAAGTTGCAGTCAATGTGACAAGGTAAAGAAGTTTAAGTGCTTCATAGAATTTAAGCGATGGCTGGGTTATCACATAAATCTGTAGCTTTTTTGTAGGCTTACTTGGTTTCCGACTTCTGTTTAGGGTTATTATCCATATTGTTGCTCAGTGTCATGAAGAAGGCTTGGATAGCTACCTGAGATCTTATGTCAAGGTAGGTAAAACTAAATTAAATGTTTCCTTTTTTTTTATTTCTCTAAAAAGAATTTATTTAAATTTAATTACATCTGTTTAATTTCAATTGTTTCATACTGCGTCATACATTCATATTATATTCTGGTTTTCCTCCTCAAGTATGCCTATAAAGCTGAACCCTATGTTGCTTCCGAATATAAGACAGTACATGAAGAACTGACAAAGTCCATGACAACAATTTTAAAGCCATCTGCTGACTTTCTTACAAGCAACAAGCTGCTTAAGGTATATATGGAACTATACTTTTTACTGTATGTTCTTACCTGGTCATAACTGAAGAATAGGAACTATTTGTATTGAAATAGTTGTTGAATGCATGTGGCAATTTTACAGAACATTTTCTTTTCTCTGCAGTATTCGTGGTTTTTTTTTGAAGTTCTGATAAAATCAATGGCTCAGCATTTGATAGAAAACTCTAAAGTGAAGGTATGTCAACTTTTTAAAAAAAAAAGTTATCCTAAAGAGAATTTGTATAGTCTCTTCTTTCTCCATTCACGTATTTTTGTTGCATGTTAGAAGAAAGTTTTATGTATACATGGTTATGATTTATATATAATAACTTTATTTGTAATAAAGGGAGGGAAGGAGCAAAACAGCAGGAGAAATCAGTTGAAATATTAGATAGAAAAAAACTACAGGGCTAGATTCAACATTACTGTAGAAGAATAGAACCACCTTAAAATCCATAGAGTAGAGCGGTCTGTGTAAATCATCAGACTCTGTAGTAAGATTTCTTAATACTTATGGTACAATGAAGCTGGAAGCAATAGATAACACTGTGGACTTTTGTTGAGGTCTAACCCCAGCCGGTGGCTCAGCCCCACACAGCCGCTCACTCACTGCCCCCCACAGTGGGATGGGGGAGAGAATCAGAAGGGTAAAAGTGAGAAAACTCGTGGGCTGAGATAAAGACAGTTTAAGAGGTAAAGCAAAAGCTGCGTGCACAAGCAAAGCAAAACAGGAATTCATTCACCACTTCCCATGGGCAGGCAGGTGTTCAGCCATCTCCAGGAAAGCAGGGCTCCATCACAGGTAACCGTTACTTGGGAAGACAAACAGCATCACTCTGAACATCCGTTCCCCCGCCCCTGCCCCTTCTTCCCCCAGCTTTATATGCTGAGCATGCCATCATATTGCATGGGATATCCCTTTGGTCAGTCGGGGTCAGCTGTCCCAGCTATATCCCCTCCCAACTCCTTGTGCCCCCCCCAGTCTCCTCACTGGTTGGGTGGGCTGAGAAGCAGAAAAGGCCTTGACTCTGTATAAGGACTGCTCAGCAACAGCTAAAACATCCCTGTGTTATCAGCACTGTTTCCAGCATAAATCCAAAACACAGCCCCATACCAGCTGCTATGAAGAAAATTAACTCTATCCCAGCCCAAACCAGCACAACTTTGATGCAAGTACTACCCAAAAATATGTGGGCTTTTTCCAGAGCAGTACAGTAGCTGTGATATATATAGTGTGAAGAAGGCAAGTTTTTATCGATAACTTCTTAAATTATCTAGGGAAGTGTGACAACTACCATTCGTTTAGGAGTTTTTAGAATGCAGATATACGCACAAAGGGTTTGCAGTGCATGTAGTGCAGTGCATCCGTTTGCATTTAAGATGTCAAACTCCTTGCTTGTTTGAATTAATCAGCTGTTTGGGAATTCCTCAAAATTTCTAGCAAAAAGAAAAGACTTACAACTTTTTCTACTACTAATCAATAGAAATACTGTTAATTCAAACCAAAGTAATAAAAATATTCATATGGACTTTTTTCTCTTTTTCACTTTTTTCCTGTTTCATAGTATCTGTTCAAAATAATTCAGGATCTTTAAACATAAATTTCCATTATTGATTTGATGTTTCTCAAAGGAGTTTGTGCTTCTGTTCACCCTGTGAATGGCGTATTTCTTATTTCACCCCACTATTTCAAGCTTATTATAATCCATTAAATTAATTGTATTAATTTAATTAATCAATTCAACTGACATGAAAGTGGAATTTTAAAAAGCAGAAAAAACTGCTTCTTATTTAAAGCTGAAAATGTTCTAGATGCTTCTGGAATTGAATTAAAATTTTATAATTTAAAAATTATTTTGCAGTATTCAGCTGTGTGAGGATACAGTTTTTCTAATTACAGAACGTGGTGCATCTGGGCAAGCTTTGCAAAACATGGTGTGTGTCAAACTTGAATAGCTTGAGGAAGTTTTCTGTTGGATTTGGTAGGTGATACTCTGAAGAACAACACCATGCAGTTTTTGCTTGGCTAAACAAATTTTGTATAGTTTTTCCTGATTTTAACAAACCTACAGAAGTCCTCACAAGTTTGGAAACAGCATATTGGTTTAAAAAAAAACTTCAAAGAAACCACTAACTTGCTGTCATGCAAACCCATTTCCTTATTTTAATTATAACTTCCTTACGATAGGGATTACAATTTTAAATTGAGATCAGATGGTGGTTAAAATAAGTACAGTAGAATATCATCTTTTTTTAAAGCAGGATTCTGTGTAAACAAATAAAAAACAAAGGCAATTTACTTTTCAGAATGACTCCGCCAGTGTCCATCATTTTAGTATCTTCTCTCATATAATCTGCATCTCTTGTATAGTGTGGTTTGCTACCATTGATGAGCATTCACATTACTACTAGTTCCTGATTTTTTTAATAAATTTTGTTGTTGTTATTATTTCTTTCCTCCAGAAGTGCTGTACTGACTCATTTGCTCAAAGCTAATTTGTCTTTACTGACCCATGTAATCCTAATAATAAATTATATTTGAAGAGCACCAGCATGTACTTCTGAGGAACAAATTAAATTTAAGACAACTTTCATTTTAGGGAAAACAAAGTTGGTAAAGGAACAGTGTGTCAGTTACAGATGCCTGGGACTGATTTAATTACTTGTTGTTATGGAAATACAGTGTGAATTGGGGTAGGCATAACCATTACTATTGCTCAGAAAGACCTCCATCTCTTTGATGTCCAAGTGACCTAAGTAACTATAAGAGAAGGCACTGATTATTTTCTTTTTTTAGTAGTAACAACTGGTAGCTGAGACCTAATGGCCTCAGGTTTGCTGTACCTGAAAGATTGAGCAGTTCATTTTATGGTTTACTATATGCTATAAATTACATGCCGTACACACTGTGTTCTTTGGAGATTGATTTCTAAGGGTTGTTATAAATAAGCTTAGGATTTTCATTAAAATGCACCAAAAGATGTAGGCAGGAGACAATTCACTATATGTTTATATTTCTGAAGATTGGTCTAGGAATTATGACCTTTCTGTAAGTGATATTTTACATCAACTTGTTGCATCAAATTTTGTCTATTATATGCGGTTATATGATCATATAAATTCTGAAGAAGTCTTGTTCATTTTAAGCAATCTTTCTGCCCTACAAAATTCTTTAGGTAGGCTAAAAATTTATATAATTTTATTTTAATGCATGTTTGCTCTACCTCTTAACATCATAATTGTAAACACGCATTTTGTAGAAGGTGGGCTGAGAAAATACTGAGCATGGAAAGAACATGACTCTTTTCAAAGAAAGTACTAATTGCTAGTTGCATTTTATTTATGGTTCCAAGTTGCCAGAAAGAAGTAGATAAACCACAAAAATGTGATCTAAATAGTGACGGCACTTTTAACTCTATAAGGGACCCCATTTTATTTCATAAAATAAGGATGCACAGTGAGGTTTTTTGTAGATTTAGGAAGTTCTGTGGCCATCAATCTTTCTAAGATGGTAACAGTTTGTGCAGAGATTTTCTTACTCAGCATTGAAACTACCAAAATGTTGCCACATTTTTTCTTAGGACTCACAGGTATAGAAGCATGCAGTAATTCTACCTGAAGAGGGAAGAAAACTCAAATCAAACAAAAAAGCCCAGCCCAAACCCCTAGGCTTGATACTGGAAAATACCTGTCTTGTTTCTATTGATGTCCCACTCAACAGTGTTCTGCATGCTAGGTGTATTTGTTGTATAGGAACCCCATTCATTTCAGGTTGATATTTTGTTTGTTTTTAATAGTATCTTCAAAAGCAACCCCCAAATATGAACTGTTCAATTGTACAAAGGAAACATATTCTTTTAACATGCAGTTTTAGATTCTGGTACTTTGCTGTGTATCACCTTGAACTGCTGTTCTTTCTCACTCTTCCCCTGCAAAAACATGAAGTAAGGTTCATAGCTTATGAACTACTGGAGTGACTTTTTATGACAGATTTTTGTTGTTGTCTCCACATTTCCTGTTAAAAAAGACATTTCGACTTTTAGAACTAACCTCACTGTCACCTTCCCTGTGACATGAAAGAAAAAGGAGCAGAATTCACCTCTCGTTTGCATGTATCCTTATTCCTGAACAGGGCTTCTTGATTTCTTAAATATAAAATAAATTATTTTGCTAGCTTTTTTTCTGTCTTACTGGGTAAAGTAATAAATGGAACTTGCATTCAGATATTTTCTACTTATGAGATCTGATAAAAAGATGTATTTCTGGGTGCAGTAAAATTATTTTTATAGCAAGAATTTTGTAGTATTCTTAAAAATACTTCATTACTCTCCAACAGAGACTGGGTTACAAGAATATCATAGGACACTGGCACACCCACCAACAGAATTATTGATTTTTGTTATTTCATTAATAAGTGCTGTTGATATTTATACAGGGATCTTTTTCAACCTTAATATCTTTTTCTTTTTTTTTTTTAATGTTTTTTAAAAATAGAACTAGAGACTTTGGAGCACAGTTCAAACACAAAGGGAGCAAATTGTGTAATCATCTCTTTATGCAGGGCCTTGACAATGAGTTGTTCTGCCTAGGAACGTTGCATTCAATATAGTTCAAAAAAACTATTTAAATAACAAAGTATTCAGAGCACTTGGATGTTTTGATTTGAGTTTTTAGAAAGAAAAGACATGATGTCTGTACAGTTAAAACAGTTTTTGTTAACGTCAACTTCCTCAGCCTCACATTACCTGTCACTAAGTCCCCTCAGACAAAAGACAGAATCTTTATTAAAGCTTGTAAGATGTAGAGAAATAAAAGAGGCTCTGCAGTGCCAAAAAGCTGAAGAGAACTTACTGACCAATACTGGTCAGAATGTACAAAATCATGGATGAAGATAATATAGATGGTGAGTGGAAAGGAGGAAATTGTGGATGTAGAGGAAATATTTTAAGCTAATTGGCAAACTACCTAAAAGCAAGGGAAGACAGTTCTGATTGTGGAAACTTAAAAACATGGAGAGTAAGATTGTGAAGCCTGAAAGAGCTGAGATTTGAAGTCGCTGATGAGCAAGAGAAAGAAAAGAAGCATGGATGAGAATTTCTAGAATGGCAAAAGGCAAAGGAGTTATTAAAAAAAATAAATGGTTGCAGAGCAGCAAAATCTGGTTTGTTTTTTTCAAGGCAGAAAAGAGAGTCTGATAATGCAGTTACTATATGTGAACTAGCTGGTGTCTGCTTCAGAAAGAAAGATAGATAAAATTAAAGGATTCCCTTCTGTTCTTAGCTTCTGTTGTCAAGTTTATGGTAGTATAGAAAAATGTTAGTGCATTATACTTACAAACTTTTATACATGTGATTTTTGTCATCAAAGACTGCCTTGCTTGAATTTTAATAACATGCTCTAATATTTTCTTTTAACCAAATGCTCTTTTTTCCCCTGCTCATTCTAAAAAGTTCAGGAAAATCTTGAATTTAAAGAAAATGTTACTTTAAATGACAAATGAGAAAATTTGAAAGCTTTGTCTCTCCTTTCCCTGTCAGGTTATTTATATCTCATCTAAAGTAGGTTTTCTGATACATTTTAGTGTTATAAACCATATTGAATATTGTATCTGAATTTGTTTCTAGCTGTTGCGAAACCAGAGATTTTCTGCTTCCTTTCATCATGCAGTTGAAACAGTTGTTAACATGCTAATGCCACACATCACTCAGAAGTACAGAGACAATCCAGAGGCTTCAAAAAATGCAAACCATAGCCTTGCTGCCTTTATAAAAGTAGGTACACAAGCGACTTGGACTCTGTGTTTACTTTTTCAGTAATACTTCTTCTTCATGGATTTTGAAGAATCTTAAAGCCAATTCTTATAAAACTGAATATGCATAATGTTTTTTAAATATAATTCTATGTCCAAGTTAAAATGCATTGAAGTATAATTTGCATATTCTGTAACCAAGAAGATATCCATTCAAAAGTTTGATATTTTGAAAAATTAATTTATATTTTATCCAAAAGTTATTTTTATTTTTCTTTAAAAATATCATCTAGGTTACTTTCTAATGCTACAAAAGCTTCATACATTAAGTAGTGTTTTATTTGCATGTATTTTATGTAGACAGACTTTCAGCATCTTTCCTTTTTCAGCCAATAAGATGCAGTAGGGAGCAAAAAGGATCAGAAATAAAATGGCAGATAAAGCTGCTAGTGGCATGTCATTTCTGTTTCTGTCAATATAAAGTTCTTCTCTCCAAACTGCTTTTTATTTGCAATTTGTTTACATTCTGTAATCTAAGGGAAAATTTGGTATTCATATGTGTATACATATATTTAGTTTTCTTGTTTTATTGTTTTTTATATTCAAACTGAAATATCAATATTGTGTTTGGAAAATAGACTTATTAGATACAGAAATACAAATACTGAGCACTAAGACAGTACTAATCAATTCTATCTTGGTTTTGCTTGTTTTCCCCAGAGGTGTTTTACTTTTATGGATAGAGGCTTTGTTTTCAAGCAGATCAATAACTACATCAGCTGCTTTGCCCCAGGAGATCCGAAGGTACTCAGTGTTTTTAAACAAACTATGTTTAGAAGTTGCCTCTTCTTGATGTATGTGGATAGAGTCCTGCATTAAGTCTTCAGACTTCTTCCTGGTTACATTAGAAGCCTAGAACATTTTATTTTTATTTCCCCCCACCCCCATCAAATCACTTTTTCATATTTTGATTCCCATCTTCAGGTGCAACTTTACCACTCTACAGTGTGTGTATTGTGAAAGTGATGGTGGGTAGGGGTGCAACACTAAGCAGAAATTTTAAGCATGAATGTGAGAGAGGCTAAAGTTGGAAGAGTTGATACCTGATAAGTTTCTGTACATTTACTGTAGTGGTGAAAGCATGTACCAGATGTCTGAAGAATTTCTTCTGTGGGTCCAAACTTTTCTTAAATCAATACATAATATGCTAGTAAACCTAAATAACTTTGGACAATGGGAAAGTAAATAGAACAATATCCAGTTGTCAAGTATGAATTATGCTGGAATTACTTTATACTGACATATGGAACTTTGACAGGTCTATATCCCTCATACTGCAAGACTGAGAGAAAATCACCCTTTTGTGTTAAAAGCTGTTTTAAATGTGTTATTCAAATCACTGCATCAGTTATTTAATTTATACTTTTAAATTATTTTTGCAGACTCTTTTTGAATTCAAATTTGAATTTCTCCGTGTAGTCTGTAATCATGAGCACTACATACCTTTGAATCTACCAATGCCATTTGGAAAAGGCAGAGTTCAGAGA
Source organism: Haliaeetus leucocephalus (assembly GCF_000737465.1). Taxonomy (NCBI): domain Eukaryota; kingdom Metazoa; phylum Chordata; class Aves; order Accipitriformes; family Accipitridae; genus Haliaeetus; species Haliaeetus leucocephalus. Next base: position 1,934,859 of record NW_010973062.1, on the reverse strand, counting down.
TACCAAGGTAAATTCTTCCGAAGAAGTGTATGGTATATTTCTTAGATGTCACCTTTTTATTATTAGACTTGTAGACTGTGTAACTTCAGGTCTATGAGATGTTGGAAACCTTGAAATTGTCAAATAGAAGCCTAAAGTTATAATCCTTTCATTTAAAATTAAAGGAGTAGTTTAGGTGGCAGAGTAATCTATCCAAAGTATCTAGTCATTGAAAGATATGGTAAACTACATCCTTGACTCTGCCTCCCTTTCCTGCTGATTATTAAGTTTACTTTTTTTCATGAGCTAGCTTCTAATTCACTCACTGCAGAAGCCTGCAACACTCCTGTAGGTAGGTGTGCAGTGTGAGGCTTGGTGTGCTTTGTACTTTTCATATACCCGTTCAGGTTAAAAGGGACTTCAGTAGGTCTGTAGTCCAACCTCCTGCTCAGGTCACCTCAGGCCTTCCCTTCTCCAGGTGGAACAAGCCCAGTTCCCTCAATTTCTCCTGACAGGGTGTGTGCTCCAGCCCTCTAACTACCTTGGTGGTCCTTCACTGAACTCACTCAAGATCATTCTTGTACTAGAAGGCCCAAATATTACACATGGTATTACAGATATGTCTAACAAATAATGTCAAGTAAAAGGGAATAAACACTTCCCTTCATATACTGGCTAAGATCCTCTTGATACAGCCCAGTATGCTGTTAGCCTTCATTGTTGCCAAGATGCCATGCTAGCTCCTCTTGAAGCTACCGTCCACCTGGACCTCTAGGTGTTTTTCAGCAGAGCTGCTCTCAAGCTAGTCATTCCACAGCTGGTACCATTGCAGGAAGTTCATCCATTCCAGGTGCAGAATTTTGCATTTGTCCTTGTTGAATTTAATTGACGTTTCTGTTGACAATTTCTGTAGAACCTAGATTCTTCTGAAATGTAGCCATGCCCTTAGGCATATGGACTGTACCCCATCCACAAACTTGATGAGGGTGCACTCCATCTCATCTTTGAGGTCATTGATGAAGTAGCATTAAGTAAGATAGACTCTGGGAAACTCCTCTTGTAGCTGGTCTCCAAGCAGAGTAGAAACCGTTAACCACCAACCTTTGAGCCCAATAATCCCCCAAGTTCTTTTGCACTTTTAGGTGTCTATTCACACAGACTGTAATGTCTCAGTTTGGATACAATGATCATGTGGACATCTGCTATTCTCCCCTTAGCCACAGATCTGATGAGTTCATTGTAAAAGAGAGGTTAGTCAACCATGGTTTACCCTGAGTAAATCTGTCCTGGCCGTTCCCAGTCACACTCTTCTCCTTCACTTGCCAAAAAATGGCTTCCAAGAGGACTTGCTCCATGACTTTTCCAAGGACCAAAGTGAGGCCTGTAGTTCCCTGAATTATTCTTGCTCTTTTTTGAAGATGTGTGCAATGTCTACCTTCAGTCATTGCAAGGTCCCGATTATGGGAGACCCCTGATCACCATGGCTTAACAAAGGTGATAGTGAGTGGTCTTCCAGTGTTTATTGACTAACTCTTAGCATCTCATCTGCTGCTGTGGATTTGCTTGACTGGAGGTCTCTCGGGAGATCCCTGACCTGATCTTCATCCACTGCTGGTAATTCTCTTTCCTGAAGCTAGTCTCTAGACTCTTAAGGCCTGGGAACCATGGCAGTGAAGGATAAGGTAACAAAGGTATGGAGTACCTTCAGCCTTACCCAAGCCCACTGTCTCTAAATCATACCCCCATTCAGCAAACATCCCATGTTTTCGTTGTTCGGGCTTTTAATGCAAATGTAGTGGTAGAAGCTGTTCTTGTTACCATTGATCTCCGTTACCAGTTTCAGCTGAGTTTTGTGTTTCCTGGCACTATCCCTGCATACTTGACCAATGCTTCTATATTCCTCTTTTGTAGCTTGTTCTTGCTTCCACCTCATGTGCGTCTTTTTTTTTGTTTGTTTTCACTGAAGCTCAGTCATGAATGCCCTGTTTAGCCCAGCTGGGCTCCTGGTACATCTAGCCTTGTGCCAAAACAAATACTACATTAGCTATTGCATTTGTGGGTGTGAAGACATTATCAATTTCTTCCAGACATTGAACTATAGCAGACATCAAAAAGCAGAGGTGAGGAAGGTGCTTTTACAAGTAAACCTGCCTAACATTTATATTTTTGTAGATTAGGTTATTTTTTTTCTGAAATATTTATTCAGTAGACTCTGCTGGCTTAGTAAACTTGAGTATAACTAATTAACACTTTCATCAAGGTGGCAGAACAAGATCTGGGACTAAGAGCTGGACAGCTGCATAGAACTTGTTTCTGTCTTTGGCTTTTTCAGTCTTCAGGAGTGTCTTGGATAACAACACTGCATAAACATTTCCACAGAAAAGGGACTATGAGTTGTTGGTTTAGAGATCCTAAGAAAAGAGCAAAACTAGAGAAAATAGTGTTTCAGATTACACAATAAAGAAAAGTGTGAAATGCTGCTCCCTGGTGAACTAGAAGTTTGGCCAGGAAAGAAGACCTTTATCAGAAGTGTTTCTGGCCCTGTTTTGCTGTCTCAAGCAAAAGAGATCTCGGGTGATGTGGTTAGCTCTAAAGTGAGTTACAGGAAGGCCTGTAGAATGTCTGTGCTGTCTTACCTATGGTTCTGACTTAATGGATTCCCTTACTAGGAGAGCTCTTTGAAAAATGAAAGTGCTTTGAGATTAGCATCTGATTCTTGATTACTGTATTGAACAATGACAGCAAATATGAGAAACTCTTGAACACCTCCTCAGCTGGAATTTGAAACTTATATACATTCTAATAAATAAGATCTTCAAGCTAAAGTTTCTCTTAAGCTGTCATGTATTCAGTACATAAATGAACTGGATTATTTTATTGCAGAAAAAATACTTCTAGTGGAGCAGTTTGACTTTGCTGTGTCAGATGTGCTGGGGTTTTGTGTGTGTGTGTATGTATCTATATATCTATATGGGGCTTAGTATAGATTTACAGTTAGTTACTACTAGAAATACTTTATGGAATAAAATTGCATTGCAGTGGTTTATGCACAAATGTTCAAATAAAATGTTCTTTAATTCTACTTATATTGCAATTAACACTGAATATGTAAATATGTCTGGGAAATATAGTATTGTTTAATTGTAGCAGAAAAATTGCTTACTGTATTACAATGCAGGTCTAATTTCCATAGATTCATTTAAGTAATCTTGTTTAAATGTTATTGTATCCTTTTGTGTTCTGATATATGTAGAAGGAATTGCTTAATTTGGACACCTGTGTTGCAAATGCAGTCTCTTCATTACGCTTCTACTACATGCTGCAAATTTTTTTGGACCACTTTCTTAGACAATATCAATTAAGCATGATGGCAGTTGTTAGCAGGCTTTATACTCTATATTCATAATAGATACATGTGTAAGATAATGAAGAAGGAACTTAAAACTGCAGTACAGAAAGCTAAAATTTCTTAATCCATGTTTTCCTTGCTTTCCTTCAAATTTACTAACCTAGGACTGAACGACAGTCTAAAAATAAAATTCTACTTATACCATACAACTAAATTCCTGAAAGGTAAAATGTGCACAACCTTTGTGGACTGTGTGTGTTTTCAGTCCCTGAATATAGATTTAAAATTTGAATTTGGAGTTATGAGATGCTGGTCCAGGCAAATTTAATAGGAACACTTTTGAATATTGAACAGTATTTAAATTTTTTTTTTTTTAAGTATTTAGATCTCTCCAGTTTTGTTGGCTGAATATACAGCATCATCTGTTTAATAAATGCATCATTATGCAGTGAATTGGGCTAGGGATATATGAATAACTATGATGTATATATTCATATATATAATATATAAAATTTGTCAATAATGTTGGAAACATTTTAGTTCAGCCTTAAGTTAATTGCTAAATTGATTTAAGTAATACCATTCCTTACATAGAACTTGTACTTTACTTCCAGACCTTCACCTGGACTATTCATTAACTGATGAGTTCTGTAAAAATCACTTCTTAGTAGGACTGCTTCTAAGGGAGGTGGGCAATGCATTACAAGAGTTCAGAGATGTGCGGCAGATTGCTATTAGTGTGCTCAAGAATTTGATGATAAAGCATACTTTTGATGACAGATATGCTTCCAGGGTAAGTGTATTGCTATGCTAGTAGTACAAAATAATAAAGATTAACTGTGCACGCATACAGGAAGTTTTTTCTTTCACAAAAAACTTGTTAATTTCCTGCAATGATATTTCTGTTCAGACTGTGGTGAAAATATGTATGAAAATTGTATCAAAATCAATCTGCAAATCCCATATTTTTACCAAATGAAAGCACAAAGCACCTTTTAACATTACTACACGTTTATTACATTTTAGCACAGTGTAATCTTAACTGCTGTTCTTAAAATAATCAGATTTTTACGAATGTTTTTAAAGCTCTCATTTTCATTAAACATGAGCTCTTATTATTTGGCAGCTGTCCTTCCCTAATCTATTATTTGTAAAATAAGTATAAGCAAGCTACAAGTCATTGTAGTAAATTTTGAGTGATTTTTAATTTTCCTGACTTTAACAGCTGTGCTGTGGAAAAGCCATAAAATCTTAATGGAAGATATCATTAATGTATCAAGCTAACATAATATTAGTTTACTTGATTAATCTTGGCTAAAATCACATTCATTTAGGGTTTTTTCTGCATATTGAAACAGTAAATAAAATGTACTGACCTTCTCTAAATTATAATGACATATAGTGGTGATCACTGCTTTTGCCATTTATGAACTTATGAATGCTTGACAAATATTTATTAAATACACTTTTTTTGTAATTCAGGAGTGAATAGCTTAAAATAATTGGTGATTAAAAATTACATCTGTAATCTGTTAATAAACTGTTAAACTCTGTTTAGAGCCATCAAGCAAGAATAGCCACTATGTATTTGCCACTCTTTGGACTACTCATAGAAAATGTTCAGCGAATCAATGTTAAAGATGTGTCTCCATTTCCTGTTAACCCTTCCAGCAATGTGAGTGGCCATTTTTATTTGATATTCTGAATTATTTTTATTGTAATTTATTGGTAATGTGTATATGAAACACTGCATACTTCTGGCAAACAAAGAGTTTCATAAGCTTCAGCATTCTGCGAGTTTGTTCTCCTTGCTTTTTCGGAGCTTAAAATCTTAGTTAACCTTTATGGTTTTGGCTGCAGTTTCTCTTGTCCAGCTAAGTTATGCTTAACAAGGTAATTAGCTAGTTTGGTCCTACATACAGGTTACGGTGCCCTTATTGATCTCTACTTGAACCTCTGAAGATTTTTGGAGAATGCTGGCCCACACAGATTGCCACAGCATCATTCTAATGCCATGTGATTATACTGCCACGTAACAGCTTGCTGCTTCTGTATCTCTGGTGCATGTGCCTATATTTTAATACAAGCTATAGACCACATAGGACTGGACCTGCTACATCTCTGAGTGGTCTAAGAAGAGCATCCAAAGAAGCTGAAGAAATAGTGTATTTGCAATAAAAAATACCAGTTGTTTCTGCACTTTAATGGTTTTCCATTTGTATCTATTACCCAGTTTTGATACAATTTCTGAGAGGAGTTTTCATTAAATTGTCTCTTTTTTTTTTTTTTTTAACTCAAAAAATACATTTCTTGTTAGTCTGCCTGCCAGTTTGTATAAACAGTTTGCCTCTATTCTTATAGATCCTGGCATTGGAGGCACTTGCACATACTTCATTTTTATGCAAGAGGATACTCCTCCGACATCTAACACAGAGAATTAGTTGTGTTTGCTAAAATCCCAACAGATTCAGTAGTTGCTGTTGCTGTTCAGCAGAAAAGATTGTATATTGGTGGTAGATTTTTTTGGTTTTAAATCTTATTTTTCAATTCAATCCAACACTGAAGTAAATGGACCACAAAAAAAAAAAAAGGTTAATTTTCTATAAATTAGAGAAGAATTTTTAACCTTAAAGGAGTGTGCTTTTGGAACAGCTGTAGTGTAAGAGGGCTACAGGAGAATGAATTCAAATGGAATTTGTGGAGATGTATATTGATATATTATAGTTGCATGCAATAATTTAATCTAAGATTTAATTATTCATGTATTTTATTTTTGTCCATATCTTGCTGTGTTCCATTTGGTATTAAATAAATTCACAATACCCTTCCAACAAGAGAAATGTTTGGGTGTTTGAAATAAAAGCAGTTTTGGTCTTTTGGAAATATCTGTTTTATAGCATTTAAAATTCAATGGAATATTCATTTCTTCAATGTTTCCTGAGGTATCTTAAGTTATAGGCTATCCTAAGCTTGTGCAAATACCTGAACATCTCATTCCATGCTTTTGAGCATATTTAATAGAAATTAAAATTTAAGGCAGAAATATGTAACAAATAGTGCTCTAGAAGATAAAGTATGTCGTATTCACTAAGTCCATAATGTTGGAAAACAATAATCACATTTTGCTATCTTTTCCAAACAGAGTGCAAAGGATGATGCACTTAATTTGCCAGCTGCAAGTCAGCTAGTAACACCACAAAAATCGGGAAACACGTTGGATAACAATCTTCCTAAAGATCTCTTTGGTGTTATCTCTGGCATTGGTAAGCACTTTAAAAAGAAAATAAAATAATTTAAAAAGGAACCAGTTTCTTTTTTCATTTGTTACCAGAAATAATTGTTGTGTGTCTAGCTTTGGTTGCTTTCTGCATATATACTTGAACGTTACTGCTACTTTCATTAACAGAACCCTAATGCAATCAACTGTTGAGCGTGGGTCAGAATTCACAGTCCGTGCATGGAATCTTTCTTTTGGGATCTTTTTGGCCTTGCTTTTCTTTTTGAAACTAAACCTATTTCCTGAAGAGAGCTGCTTTTTCCCCCATCAAGGGTGATAGTTCTTGTCTTGCTGCAGAGAAATAAGAGTCAAGGCTAGCCTTAGTCACTTATGGCAGGAGTGCATAATTCACAATTTTGTACATGATGTTAGAGACCACCTCGAAGTGGAGTACTGCTTGTGCACACCTGTGGGCATCCTCCTGTCTGTCATCTTAATGTGTTTTTCTATTTGTTGTTGTCTGCTGTAATTAGTGTAATGTCACTAATTAAAAAAAAAAGAGATGAAAAATGGGAGAGTTTTTTAAATATACATGCTTCTTCATGTATGTGTGTATGTATTGCTACATATGTCTTTTATGCATGTGTGTATGTAGTTGTACATACATACGTTGCTGAAACGCTAGAATAAGTTTGTCTTTGTTAAAAGTAACTAAATGGAATTAATTATTTGCCGCCTTAAAAATATATATACATATATGGTGGGTTTAGAAGTCTGGCTAAAATACGGCGTGACTTTTTTCAGTATATGCATTGTCTGAGAATTTTATATTGTTTTGGGTTTGGTTTTTTTTTTTAGCTTCCCCATACACCACATCAACTCCAAATATTAATAGTGTGAGGAATGCTGACTCAAGAGGCTCTCTAATAAGTACAGACTCGGGAAACAGTATCCCAGAAAGACAGAGTGACAAGAGCAATTCTCTTGACAAGGTAAAAAAAAAACCAAACAAAAATAAAAAATCCTAAGTGTATTCCTAAAATTTCATCTTAATTCTCATAGGAGTTAACTTCTCTGATCCACATTGGGAATGGGCTTTCTAGAGTAACTGTAGAGCAGTATTTCACTAAGTTTTTCTTTTGTAAAATAATTATCATATGAACTCTTTGCATTGCATTTATTAAGCTGTTTTGCAGAAAATGCAAACAGGTTTTTCAATGTAGAGACATAAGCAAGCAGTTGTTATTTCCTTTGCCAGAGAAAGGTACTAGATGAAGTGTATTGAATTTCACTTGAAAGAACTGAATTCTAGTTAGGACAGCTTCTTTGATTTTTGTGGAGACCTTCACTCCATCCTGTTCTATACACAATATAGGTAGCATTTTTAGAATGTTGAAAAACCAGTTGCTGTGCTTTTCTTTTATATTAGTTTGACTTTTCTAAATCATTTCACTTTAAAGCTGTTACAAATTAGGAGCTCTGGCTGCAGTAGCTGTGAGGTATTCAGTCTTGTCTTTCTAGAGCTTGTGTTGATACTGATCACGTTTCATTTTCTTAGATCTTGTTGTGCAAGTCACAACATGTTAACTTTTTCCCCTTGACTCTGACATGCCTTCGTGTGGCAGAGAGAGAAGCTTCTCAGAAGGCACTCTGCTCATGCTATGCGCCCTAATGGAGAAGAAGAAGAAAATTCTCACCCTGCAAAGAAAAACCGTGTTACTATGGATTTTTCACTTCTGACAATTCCAGCTTTGCCAGAGAATATTTTGCATGCTGCTTTCTCTCTTCAGTCACAAGAAGTATTTGGTTTTTGTGCTCGATATAGTTAAGCTTCTGAGTGAAGTGTGTGACCAGTAGTTTTGCCACTTCTTTGCAACAGTTGAATCTGAAGCCAAATACGTACAATGTAACCATGTAAAATACCTTTAAATACCAAACCTGGAATAGTTCATGTACATTATTTAATTTAAGCATAAAAATCCAATCAGCTTAAATATCAGCAGAATTTGAGTCTTAGGGTCATCAATATAAATAGAACTAAAAAAATTCTTCTTTGACATTGACCACCTAAAGAAAGAAGTATCTTATGCATACACTGTTGCTAAATGGCAATGCTGTCATCTATTACTTAGTTGTCATGTTGTTAATTACTAATGTGTAGTGTTTTTACCAAGTAAAAGGGTTTTCAAAGGAGTCAACATCCTTTGAAAATTCTACTCTGGTCTGCCAGTTTAGGTAATACAGGATTTATGTTTTGCATGCTGTTGATATTTTCCCCAAATAATATTTAATCCTGGCTTCTTATTTGTTGCTTTCCAAACTTTCTTTCTAGTAGCTCAGTTGTACAGTGCACGTTATCTTCGAGTTTTTGCTCATTGCTTGATACCATTACTGAAGAGCCATGTTTTTGTTCTAATTTTCTTTCAGAATAACCTGTAGAACTATACTTGTGGAATCAGAATTGGCTGGAAGTATATCAGTTTCTATTTTAATATGTGCATACTTTATGGGTTATTGACATGTTTTTAAATTAAGCTTACAAGTAGCTATAGTCCTAGTTTTATCTATGTACATGTTCAACTATTTTACAGGGAATATTATCTAGTGCTCTGGACAGTATCCAAAAGTCTAGGAAACTCAAATTCTGTTTCTGCTCTGCCACTCATTAATTGCCTGCTCTATTTCAGTATCCATAAAGCTTTATAGTAGCACCTCCTTGTTCACCAGAGATATTTAAAAGATAAACAGTTTATGAAGTCTTTAGAACCTACAATAATCAGGCTTATATAGGTGTCCATTTCCTCCTAAATTACAGTAACTTCTGGCTAGTATTAATTATGGTTTCACATTCAGTTTCACAGCCATTGAATGGATGTGCAGGTATGTGACAGATTTACACAGATTGTTTTAGGGCAGCCATTCTTTCCATTTACATGGAATGCGTTAAAGGGCTTAGCAGTCGATTGATGTGTATGCTGTGAAATGTTCCCTCATAGATTAGTATGTCTCCTGCTTTCAGTGAGGAGTGTTCCTGGAAGGGTTGTTCTACCCTTGAGGTATTGGCATTTCTTGCTTTGTGAAATCAAGTGCTTTTCTCCCTTGAGTCTGTTTTATTTTTTTCTAATTTTGGTATGAAGTATTTCTTCCAACACTGGTACATGTCCTTAAGAAGGTCATGGAGCCAAGATGATCCAACTTTCTTGTAGAAACCAAGATGTTGCACAGATCAGTTGTACCAGACTGTTGACTTTACAGAAAACTTATTAAATATCTGGTTCATTTTCCATTCACATAAGTGGCCTCATATTGGAAGTGAGTATTAGGCACTGAAAAGGCCATAATTTATCCTTTAAACAAACATCTGTATAGTATATCTGTAAAAGCCTCAGACTGAGGATTTTGTAACACTTGATTGTGTGGAAATTATTCTTTTACAGATAAGTCTTTGCCTAAAGTTCAATTTATATATTCTCACAGTTTTATTTTTTCCTTTTTTTTTGTGGTACACGCTTTGAAATATCAGTTACGTTTTTTTTTTTCTTTTTGGACAGACTTATTGAGCATTGCTGATTAACTCACCACAAGTGTAGGAGCTGTATAAACAAATTAAGCAGGGAGAAAGATTCCACCCTACCTTTTTTTAGGCAAGGGCAAGTTACTTAGTAGTTAATCTTCCAGAATGGATATTATTGCCATTCACATAAGTTTTCCTTGAGGTTCTTACATCTTTAAATGGAAAGAATTTTGTAGAGGCAGGTCTGTCTACAGTTCGGCATAAAGTCTCTTCAAAATCAAAGGATCATATATGTATCACCTAAGAGTAGCATTTATTTTTAAAGTATTTTATCTGAGCAGAAGGGGCATGGCTGATTTCTACAATGTGGGTATCTGAATAATTAACTTGATTAATAATCACTGTTAGGTAACTTTTCCTCTTACTCCTTCCTTGGGGGGGGGTGGAAGAAATCATACAAAGAAGGAAATAAAAAACCAGAGGTAAAGAAGCTTAATTTGGTATACTTCATGTGTGTAATGTGTGTTTTAGTGACCTGTCTCTACATGAAACATTTTTGTCTCCATTCTGAGATCCTTTTTCTGTTGCAGGAGTTAATAAGGCAATTTAAAACATTTTAGTTTATTATTAGTTTAAGAACTCTTCAGGCAAAATATGTCTGTTTTCTTTTCAGAACCAACAGAGCAGCACTTTAGGAAGTTCTGTAGTTCGATATGACAAACTTGACCAAGCAGAGATCAAAAGCCTGCTCATGTGTTTCCTTCATATTTTAAGAAGTATGTCAGAAGGTAGGTAATTCCACCTATTTTTCATAAATTTGAAATCATGTCTTGCATTTATGCCTGTGATTTTAATACCTTTTCAAAATCAGCAGAATATTTTAGGTGTATGTACCATGTTGTGCTGTACAAATATGTGTGATTGATCAAATTAAACTCTTGACTGAAACCTTGTAAGCATTAAATACCCATTATTCCTTCAAATTGTGAGGCTAACTAAAGGACTCGGTAAGAAAGTGAGTATTTGTGTATGATTGTACAGTCCGGTTTGGAAAATGGAGGTGAAGAGTAGTTCAATGATCAGTTGAAGAGTCTCGGGCTAGTCCATTCCTCCATTCTGCAGAAATTCTTATATTACAGGGAACCAAATGATTTGGTCGCTGTGTATATTTCCATTTCTGGAATGGGGATATTAGTGCTTCTTCATTCTCCTGGGATGGTTGTGAGATGATCCATTGAATTTTTGAAAGAGTGATATTATCCTGGAGAAGGTTGTGGAGGTATAAAAATACTGCATGTATGGCAAATCTTAGTTTTTTACTAGGATCATACAACTCAGAATCATCCCTCTCCTTGATCAATATTTAAAAAAGAGGACAAGTCCCTTTTGGTAAAAACATTGAATTTTTCAGTTTACGCTAAACATATCAAAAGTAGTTACTTTATTTTCCATGCCTATTTTGATGTTAATTTCTAAAAATCAAGTTTATGTGGTACTCGAACTCCAATTTATTACACCGCTTAATCAAGAATGAGAATTGAAAGGTTAATAACTATTCAATATCTTGTCACACCATTAGATTTTCATGTAATTACAGTAATATTATTTTATGTATTTTAATTACAAAGAATAATAAAACTCAATAATATCTTTTTCAGTATTTTACACTTTGAAATATGTAAAAATTAGTCAGGATTTCTAGGAAATTCAAGTTAAAATTTACATAAGCACAGTGGGGATTGTTTTGATCTCAATTCTCCTGGAAAAGAACAAGTGTCAAATAAACTTTGATGAACTTTGCCACACATCTTTGTAATAATTTTTAATTTGTTGTCTACTTTTGAACATTTTTGGCAAAAGAGACCAGGTCTTGGCTATGTAACTACAAGCTTTGTAAAAAAAAAAAAAATAAATTTTTGAAACCTCTGCAAATAAAGAAAATCTGAAACCTGTGCTGAAAAACTATGCATAGTAAAGCACTGTAAATTAAAAAAGAAGAAATCATAAATTTGAATTTAAAAAATGTCGAGACCAATGTATAAAGCAGCAGGTTATAGGACTAACAGTCTAAAGTTCTGAAGTCTTATATTTTTAGAACACTGTAGTCATTACTGACTACACAATTATTACTATTTAAAATATGAAATTGTGGATATTAGGGATTAATTAAAAACATATTGTAGAAACTCATTTGGAGAATCGATATGTGCATTTGTATAATCAGCTTCAAGCAAAACTTTAAATAGTAACAGTTATCTGTACTCCACAAGCCATTTTTAGATTCTCTGAATCCTCATTATCTGAAAACTAAGAACTGATGTTAACTCTTCTACTTAATATTTTTGTGTATTTGCTACCTTTGTCTTGTTTTTAATATTTTTCATTTTCCTAGATGCATTGTTTACATACTGGAACAAGGCTACAAAATCTGAACTCATGGACTTTTTCACGATTACAGAGTAAGATTTTTGTTGAGCTTGTCATAAAATCATACGTTTCACTATGCTGTTAAAAATGTGGGTGTGGATATAAGTGTGTATATATGTTTTTTATTTATTTGTTTGAAAAAAATAATGCCATCTTGGTTTGTTTAGAAGTTCTTAACTGGATGCGCGCAATTACATGTCTGTCCAATTCCATGATAGTTTCTGGAATTAGGCTATACAGAAGTGATCTCAGGAAGTTCCTAAACAGCGAGTAGCGCTCAGAATATTGCTATGCTCATGGAAGAGGAACCAACTGTTTTGTTACCTGTCTGCATTAAAATGCATCTTGTAAGGTGGACTGCTGAAACTATATGGTTGCATATCAAAATTGATTGAATTGCCTAACTTCAGGAACAAAGGGATACGAACCGTCCTCCTAGCATTCCTCTTGTGTCTTCTGCCATTCTGTAAGGGAAAAGATACTGGATCAATCCAGTGTTTGTTATCAATGGCTACACTCCATCCTTATGCACACTTAGTGTGTTTGTTCACAAGAATTAGCTGATACATTAATAAAAAGTGAAGAAGGCGCTGTTTGCTTGAAGTGGTGTGCCACAGAAGCCTTTCTGCTTGCACTGGTTGTTTCACGGGACTGCTTTCCTTTGTTTCTGTAGTAGAGGGTCAATCAATGTAATATCAGTCATTAATTGTGTTATGGAATGTGCTACTCAAGGTCTATTTTAGGAATGTGTTATAGATGGTGTTTTAACTTATCATTTGAGTACATCTGGCATGATATTGATTGTACCAGAGACAGAACTGAACAAGTAAATGAGCCTACTTAGTAGACTCTCTGAAGCCTGAGGCGTAAACTGTACAGAATCAGTGGTGAACAGTGGTTTGCCATTAGATACTTCTCATTTAGGGGCTGGATAGGATTGGTTTGTGATCAAACCAGTAATCTCAAATTTAGTAATTATCAAAGAAGATTTTCATCACAATAGCAGTATATAGAATACAGAATAAAATTTCCATCTCTTTAGTACTATGGATGATATCACAGTTCCTTAAACTGGAGCAGGAACAAGGCTCATAAAAGTCTACTTCTTCCCATTCTAGGAGTATTTTGCCAATGCAAATAATGTTTGTTTTGATGATGATTTTTCTTAATACAGGTCATTACAGTAGTTTCTCATTACCTCAGTAAGACAGTTTTTCTCGTAGGTAGGTACTTGCCATACAAAGAACTTTTTCTGAAAAACTTAGAAACTGAAAAAGACAAGAAGATATCAGAAAGGGGAATTGAGGTTGGTTTTCAAATAGAGTGACAAGTTTGGGGGAGGCAAACACCATTCTGACTCCACAGTTTGGAGACAGCTAATCTCCTTAAGGTCTGGGTACAAAATGGAGCTGAGTGGAAGAGACTATATGCCAGTCTTTCTCCTCGTTCACAACTGGCACATGGAAGAGAAAGCCTGAAAACTGGCTTTTAGTTTGGATTTACGCTTTAAAGAAGAACTTTTAGAATATTTTTACCCGAGGGAGAAGGGAATTTGCATTAAATGTTCTGAATTATCAGGATAATTACTTACAGTGGGAAAAGAGTCAAATAAAATAATTATTACAGTCTCCATTCACACCATTTTTCATGATTTTAAAGTGTGACTTCTAGTTTATTAGTCATCAGTGTTGTGTACTTACCAGTTGTGAAGTCAAGCAGAGGCACCTGGCAAATTAAGTTATACTTTCAACTTTCTTGCTGGATCTGAACCAGTAGTATTATGATTCTTTAAAATATAACATCATATTGAAGTGTAGAATTTTTAAATGAAAAATTATTGGGGGGGGGGGATTTGCCTTTATCATCATCTTACTGTAAAAGCACATTCCCTTTAGAAAATAGTTCTGTCAGAAACTCTGTTGGTTTTATCCTGGAATCTGGAGACCTTAAAAAAAAGCACCCAACAAAATAAAAAAACCCAACCCGTAACCAAGAGAGTTTAGGCCAAGGGGAGAAAAAAGCAAAATGTATTGTCCTTATTTTGAACCCTTATACACATTTTGCAAAATATGTTGAATATATGTAATGTCTGGTTATCTCTTTGCTTCCGCCCTTCAGGTTACTTTTCCTGGATTGCTGCTCATCTGTAAATAACTGTAACTGTGGGCCTCATTTCACATAATGAAATTTTGTCTGTGATAGTTGAGGCTAAATGTTTCTTCTCTATAAATACTAAAAATCTATACAAGATGAAGCACTTGAATTCACTGTTTACAGTTTTCTGGGGTGTTTTGTTTTTTCACCATTTGGCCCTTCTTTGTTGTCACTGTTAGGCTCACACTAGCTGTTGTGATTCAGAGTGTTGAGACGGGTCTGCTCTGGAAGCAGCCTGATGAACCTTTTTGCTATTAATCCCCATTTGCCCAAAACAGCAACATCTGTGATTCATTTCAGAAGAGCCATGTTTACCTTTTCTTGGCGTTGGGACTGGAAGGGGATTTTAAGGGTGGGAGGAATAAAGAAATAGTTGAATAATTCCAGCGTACATAAATCTAGAAGAGATTGTTTCAAGTGTTGCTTCTCTGACTTATGTGTTCTCTGCAGAGTATGCTTACATCAGTTCCAGTACATGGGAAAACGATACATAGCCAGGTACTGTGTGGAATTTAAATTTTGCTGTCTTGTTCACTAAGAATAATAGTGTGTACAATATGCCTTGAATCTCTATTACAAATAAATTGCATGAGTAGAACAGTTATTGTGAAATGATACACAACATTTTGAAGTAAGTAACCAGTTATTATATTAACAAATCTGTATCCTGTCTGAAAGTCGGGTATCTGTTTCAGAATGTGTGTGTTGTGTTTATTATCAATTACTTCAAAATCCACCCCTTAAATGCTGTCTTTTACAGCATTTTTTTCTTGAAATAGTGTCTTTGGGGAAGAAATTGTATGATTTGTTTTGTTTATTTGCTTGGCCATAAAACCATGTCAATTGAAATGTTTTAGAAATTTTATATATAGTGTTTTTGCTGGAAGGTAAGTAGTGAACATTCCAATGCTGCTGTTTTTCAATTTGAAGTCTGAAGTACCATTAGATACCTGTACATTCCCACTGAAGGCTCATTAGGAAAAATCTGTGGGAGTCAGAAACACATACTAAATTATTTGAATATCTTTGCATTAATGTGGTTTTTAATGCAAAGTAGTTTTTTAATAGAGTAAAATATAGCAACTTGTTTAGGCCTTACACTGTGGTTGACATTATAATACTGTTATAATTAAACCCGTGGGGTTGAAATACTGGCCTTCTTGAACGCAGTTGTTGCTGACTTTGGATGGTAAAGCATTCTAACTAAAATGTTAGCTTTTTGGGGGTTTAATTTAGATTTAATGGTATGTGAATCTCTTTCTACAAACAACAAACAACTATCTCATTGGAGGTTTTTCAGAAAAACATCTCATCTCTGTTCACACACCCTAAAAAGACCAAAGGCCAAAATAAATCTGGTTTTCTTAAGGTTTTGATTGTAACCTTTGTGTTTAAATGTATTTCAAACTCTGGGTTTAGAGGAGTCTGCAATTTTCAGGCTTTTTGTAAAAATTCTTCAAACTAATTTGACTAGTTTGTAGAGAAGACTACCACACTTCCTTTTTGTTTACTGATCACCTAGTCTGTGTACTGCATGTTAACGCTAAAAACGTTAAGCTATAGAAATCATCTGGTGTTCTGCAGAGGTACTGCATTTTCCCAGTAAATGTAGCTTTCTAGTCTTTCACAATGTCATTACACTGAAGTATATCACAATCAATGCACGTACTCTTAAAATACACAAATGACAGAGAATGAAAGGGAACAGGGAATTCTGTAATTCAAGCACTGGTTTTCATTTTTCATCAGCTCTGGTGGTGGTACACAATAGGAAGTTAGCCTGTACTGATTGCTAACACAGATCACTTTTCTGTTTTCTTCACTTGATTGCTGCAAGTTTAACAAAGTATATGGCTCTTCTCCCTTCCTGCTTGGGTAAGATGTACATGATAATACCCGTTAATTCCTGCTCTCCTGTTGCATGTATGCTTTCTAATTTTACCACTGTGTGTCCTTCTAACTTTTTTCTAAAATTTTTACAATCAAAATAGAGGATTTGGTTTTGGGTTCTGAATATTTTCAGAATATTTATGTTCTCAAATATTTATGTTTCCAAAAGCTCTGAAGTAAATTTAGCACTTCAAGAGCAACTGCTTGTGTGCTTTTGCTTTCATGCTTTGAGGTTTTAAGAAAGAGTTTGCTGTGATGCTTTTTTTTAAACTACCTATTTTTGTTTTATAAATAAAACAGTAAATAGGTTGCATTGTAATTCTTTCTATAAAACTTCATGTGCTTAACTAACACTTCCTGTCTTGCTGCGGTTTGACATGTCTAACTTTTGCTTCTATCCCATTTCACCCATCTTGCAGGAACCAGGAGGGGTTGGGATCCATAGTTCATGATCGAAAATCTCAGACATTGCCTGTTTCCCGTAACAGAACAGGAATGATGCATGCCAGATTGCAGCAGCTGAGCAGCCTGGATAACTCTCTCACTTTTAACCACAGTAAGTCTCATGACATGACATGATAACATTTGTCATCCTCAACCAGTACCACAACACCAGAGACAGGTCCCAGAGCCACACCAGTGCATTTCAATGACTTTTATTGTTCTAGGTCTAACGAATAGCTGGAATCAGTCGATGGTCTGTTCCCTGCTTTATGATAGAACAATCAAAGCTGGCCTGATGCCATAACATGGAGCATGGTTAACTACAGTGTATTTTACAATTGTATTTTAATTTTTTTTTTAATTATATGCACTTCAACTTTGTGCTGCACACAGTTACAAAGTTTACTTTTTTTTCCTGTGTGCTTTATTAAGTTTCATTTTATTTCCCCCACTTGGTCTTATAAATGATTAGTCTAAAAGTAAAAATATGCAATCTGACCATATCTCCATGTTTTGACATCCCCTAAGGAGAAATAAGTTTCTTAGAATTTCTACAGAGATTGTGAGGGCCATGATTTGGTTTGTCTAGAAGTGAAAAAGCGTCCAATAATGCAGTGATTTTTCTGTTTTCAGTGTGAGAAAGATATCAAGTATTCTTGGAATTTCTGTAGACAATGGTAAGATTTAATCAGGTTGAAGTCAGCTTGTATAAGACTGCTGTATTGAAAACTAAATCTGCTTGTAGCCTGTCTTTTTAAACACGCTGCTCTTAAATTGCAAAATATACTGTATGTAAAGTATTCTGAAGCACCATTTTTCAATTTTTAGCTTCAAAAAACAGTGAAACTGGTTGACTAATCCAGTAAAATACAACACTGGTACTGAAAAGAATTGTGTGCAGTAAAGCAATTATTTGAGTTAACTGTCTGTTCACTGTGTTCATCCTTTTATTTCCCAAAGCATATCTAACTGTCCCTTAAAATCTTTTGGCTCATTATCTGTAACATAAAGCAACAGTTAGCTTAATTGCACAAGACTTACCACATAGTCTAGTGAAAAAAAAAAAAGCCACCAAACCTCTCTGTAAATGCATTATCATGCCTGTTCAAATTTAAGAAATGCAATCCTTTGATTTAAAAAATGTCAGAAAACTATATAGCTGTGCAAATTACTTTTTTTCTCTTGTAATGAGTCTGCTACTGCTGTATCATAATCATTTCTAGATGTTTTTGATACACAAAAGAAAGAGCTTTTACACTATGTGACTACACATTCAGTAAGGTAAAATACTTTGTAGATAAAGACTGTTTTTTTAAAAAAAAAAATCTCTGGGAAATAAATAACATGGCTGTTTCTGGGCCCTGTGCAAAGAGATTTCATACTTCCAGAACTTGACAAAGTTTACTGATTTTTAGGAACCAGTGAGCTGAAAGATTTTAATAAATGCATGCTTATGTAAAAAGAAACTTTCTTTTTCTTTTCCATCTGAAGAAAATTATGAAGGAAGGTGTCTCATTTAGATAACTGTGTAAAGTGATAATGTTTGGGTTTTTTTAATGTTGGACATTCAATGAATATCAGGATATTACACCTTGTATTGACCAAGGTTTTATAAAGTGAAAATATGTTGCTGTAAAAGCCATGTCAAATGTGAAGTTGATTTTTATATCTTTGGTCTTGTTGTTGTCTAACTTTTAGTTTTGTTTAGTTGTCAGTCTGCCTGTATCGTGTATACAAAGTAGTTCTTGGAACTTGAATGAATCTTGTAGGTATCCTGTATGGGGTACATCCAGGAAGGATGTATCTGGTGGAAATCGTTGCTTTACTTGTTTCTAAAATCGTGATTCCTTGGCATGATTGTTGTCTATAAATGTAAATTATAAACTTAATTTCTCCCTTTATGATCATTTAAGCACGAAATAGAACTGAAGTAATGGTGTAAGTGATATTTCACATCTCTGAGGAATTTCAACATAGTTTTGTGCTTAATTATAAAAGAAATTAGGCCCTTTGTTCAAATTTCTAGAGCCTTTCAATACAAACTGCAAGAATGTAGATTTATGTGTATTGTTGGGGCTGGAGGAGAGGAGGATGCTCAGTAGAATAGTGACACTCAAACATACTGAAATACAAGAGATATATCCTGATCTGTAATAGCAGTATATGATCATTGCCGAATTCATAGTCATTAGATACTATTCCATTTTCAGTGTTCTTAGACAGTTTTAAATCCAGTTACTCTGCACTAGTGTGAATGTATGGGTGCATGTTCATGTGCGTGGCCAGGCAGATGTCAGTGTTGCATGTGGTAATTGTAGTTCCACAGTTTCGTTTTAAGTTACATGTGAAAAATAGAATCCAGTATGTTAGTTATACGTGAAGAATACAGTCTTAGATTCTCTAAAATACTAGCAAATTGAAACAAGGATAGTTTTTAGCATGCATATGGAAAAAGTACTGCTAAATCAGTCTTTTAACTCAACCAGATTCCTTTAAGTTTACATCCTGCCCAAAACTTTTGTCTCTAGTAATAATGCAGAGTAAACAATCAATGACCTATTTATTTGTTTTTTCCAAATTATTTATGTGAAGAACAAAATTTTAACTGTTTGGAATCCTGTCCATTGACTACAGTTTTTACTTGGTATTTATAATAAACCTTGCACCTTTCGTCTTACCTGGAAGAGCAAACAAATTTTTTCTTTAAAGAATATTTCCCCTGTCCTCAATGCAGTTCTCAAAAGAGTTGTCATGTCTTGATATCTTCAACATTACTGAAACCACAGGCTAACTTAAAGATTTCTGGTCACCCAAAGGTGATTGCTATGAAAAAAGATTTTTCTTTGAATATCTTTAAGGAAAAGAACACTTTTACCAAAAGAAAAATATTTGCCAAATGGCTGTTGAGTTAAAACTTGCTTCCAAATGCCAGTTGTTTCTTTCCGTCATTACAGAGGGTAAAGGATGTAGCTGGACTGAAACCACAAAGAAAACACATGGGAGGAGAAAGAGGTGGAGGCAGAGAGAATGCAAAAGATGATAGGAAAAAGGTGTATACTCCCTAACAGAAAGAATGTATAAATCCAAAGAAATTGGTGGTTATGGATATGTATGCGTAGTTCAGCCAGGGAAGTAAGAAGGTGCGGAAAGAAGTAGCTAAGTGTCATTATAAAAGAATATCTCACTTCTTCTGTTCTTTTCTTGGTCTCAACAAGTTTGTCATGCTTGTCATTGATTTAGTGATGCTAAGTTGATGGTAAATCTAACATATAAACATGATCCAGACCAAATTTTTATAAAGCAACCAGGGCACATTTGTCAATCTGGTTCTTAAAGATCAATGTTAGGGAACATAAACAATGTATTATAACCAGTGCTGAAGCAGGATATATTTTTAAATTATTTAAATACAGTATGGAGCTAGAAGCAATAAAATGTTTTGATTAAATATGGAGTTATTGCATGGTGTTGCCACAGAGCAGAATTAATTACTTGGGTCTTCAGCAGCATATAAGTATATGATTGTATTCCTCAACTCTTAGTGTTTTGTATTTTTATAATGGTTGACTTATGATTGACTTTGAGATCATTATAACATCGCTAAATTACCAATACATATTTTCAGCTGTAACTCCATTCTACTGCAGTACTTACTGTAAGAATATATATGTGTATATATAACGGTGTACATTTATATATATACACATGTGTGTACATACATACACATATATATGAAACTTCAGACATTTTTTGGTTTAACTGCTGTTTAATGCTTCTACTGTTGACATTTGTACTTAATGTATTTTATGATCTTGTGCAGATTATGTTAGAATAATTATATGCACATATCCGAAAAATGTTTAAATCCATATTAATTTTTTTTCTGTATTGAATACTAACTTCTGTCAGGCTTTTTAGTTGTTAATCTTTTCCTAGTTCAGCAAGTCTTTTGGAAATAAAAAACATTCAAATGAGTATATCCAGCACTTACACTTCATTTGGAATTTCTGTAGGCTATGGCCATTCAGATGCAGATGTTCTTCACCAGTCTTTACTTGAAGCAAATATTGCGACTGAAGTTTGCCTTACAATTCTGGATACTCTGTCATTATTCACAATGGCTTTTAAGGTTTGTTCTTGACTTGGTGTTAACATCTCCCATAATAATCTTTCAGAAAAAATATTTTTAAAAAAATATTTTTAAAAATATATTTTTAAAATTATATTTGTATTTTATAATCCAGTAATACAGCATTATATTTTTAGCATTTCTAGCATTTTATTTCATTATTGTGTCATGTTGAAGTGGATAACCTCTCACAGCAAAATGCTTTGGCTTCAGTTATACATTGCACACAGACTCCTTACTGATCAGCAGGAATCTGTGGGAAAAGCTCCCTCCTCATCCTAACTTCCTAAAAATATTTCTAGAAACTTTAGTGTCTACCTAATATTAGTGGTAAAACTGTCTTTTAAAGGCCATGTGGGGTGAAAGGTCTAGTGTATGGCAAAACCATAATTCATGATTGGAGACTATCAGACTTTTACATTGAACGTGGCAACTTCTTATATTAAGTCACTCATTAATTAACAGTAATTTGTGTGTGTTCCTTTTATGTAACTTTATTTCATATTGTCCACTAATAAGACTTCTTTTTAGTTGTATCAGTTACTGTAGCTCTCCTGTGGAATCTTTTTATAGCATGCCCACTTGCATACCCCTCCTGTCTGGTTTTTTTGAGCTTTTCCAAACATTAAAGGTGAAGCTATAAAAAGGAGACATGATAGCTCTACTTTGTTTCTCCCCTAATTAGAGCAGTGTATCCAGATCCTTGCTTGAAGATTCAAATTTAGTGTCTTACCTTTAATCTAGTTACGAAAACATAGCTTATTTATAATGAGATTCTTTTTATTAGTAATTTAATTAGAGTTTAGAACCAGTTCTGTCCACAGACTTCATGACAGAAATGAAAATGAAGATACGTAGTTTTAAAGATTTAAAGAAGAATGGACGTTAATCTTCTAGTTAACAGCTGCCCATCACGCTTAGAATGACAGTCCTTCAAGGTTATCTGTATGTAGTATGTTGAGGAAGTAGGTAAGAGTATAGCAGAGTAATCTGCAAGATGCAAACAGAACAGGTGGGAGAATCGGGAGCTTCTACTCAATCAACTGCACCTAAAATACATAAAACCATAGAATGGTTTGGGTTGGAAAGGGCTTTTAAAGATCATCTAGCTCCAACCCCCCTGCCATGGACAGGGACATGTTCTTTCACTAGATCACGTTGCTCAAAGCCCTGTCCAGCGTGATCTTGAATGCTGCCAATGATGGGGCGTCCACAACTTCCTTGGGCAACCTGTTCCAGGGTCTCACCACCCTCATTGCAAAAAAAATTCCTCCTTATGTCCAATCTGAACCTACCTTCTTTTAGTTTAAAACTGTTTCCCCTTGCCCTGTCACTACAGGCTTTGGTAAAAAAAAAAAAGTGTCTCTCCATCTTTCATATAAGCACCTTTTATATATTGAAAGGCTGCAACGAGGTCTCCCCAGAGCCTTTTCTCCTCCCAACTTTCTCAGCCTTTCTTCGTAGGAGAAGTGTTGCAGCCCTCCGGCCTTTTTCATAGCTCTCCTGTGGACCTGCTCTAACATGTACGTGTCGTTCATATACTGGGGGCCACAGAGCTGTATGCGGTACACATGTGGGGTCTCACCAGAGCAGAGTAGAGGAGGAGAATCGCCTCCCTCGACCTGCTGGCCATGCTTCTTGTTATGCAGCCCAGGATGCGGTTGGCTTTCTGGGCTGTGAGCACACATTGCTGACTGATGTCCAATTTTTCATCAATCTACATCCCCAAGTCCTTCTCCTCAGGGCTGCTCTCAATCCATTCATCCCCCAGCCTGTACTGATACTAGAGATTGCCCCGACCCACATGCAGGACCTTGCACTTGGCCTTGTTGAACTTCATGACGTTCACACAGGCCCTCTTCTCAAGCCTGTCAAGGTCCTTCTGGATGGCAGGCTACAGGGAAGCCTCTAGCAATTCAACTGCACCACTCGGCTGGGTGTCATCTGAAAACTTGCTGAGGGTGCACTCCATCCCACTGTCTATGTCACCGATGAAAATATTAAATAGTACTGGTCCCAATACGGACCCTTGAGGGACACCACTTATCACTGGTTTCCACTTGGACACCGAGCCACTGAGTGTAACTCTTTGGATGTGGCCACCCAGCCAATTCCTTATCCTTCCAACAGTCCATTCTTCAAACCCATATGTTTCTGTTTTAGTGGCAAGAATGTTGTGGGGAACCACATCAAAGCCTTACAGAAGTCCAGATGGATAGCTCTTCCTTTGTCCACTGATGCAGTCACTCCATCGTAGAAGGCCACTAGATTACTAATACCAATCTGCTTCTTCTATATAATATGCTAATTAATTCCCAAAAGGCCAGACAACTTCTTTTCACCACAATCATCTTTCACTAGTGGGGATCCAGAGCTTTGTTATCTATTACAGCAGGTGAATCACAAGTTACGTCTGCTTCTTGGTAGAATTTTAACTGATTCTGTGTGAACTCCTACTACTCTAGGTGGTTTTAGTGAACCACCTACCTCTGATGTTGGGACATCTGAAGAAAGCTTGTTATATCAATTTCCTCATAAGGATAGGGGTTTGTAAGACAATGTTTCATTATTTTGCTATAAATCTGGAAGTAGTAAGCCTTACCATCTTTTAGAACTTGCAGTTAGGTGTTTAGGTTTGGGTCATCTACAAACATCTGTATACTGTTCCAAGAGATAAAACTTTTTCCTATGACCAAATAGGCTGACAGGCTTATATTGAACCATTTATGTCTAGCTTCCTCTAAAATGGCCTGGCCGTGGCTTCACTGCATAGCATTTGGAGATCTTTGGTCTCCTGGGAGCATTTGTATCTATTCATCCACAAAGCTTGAAACCACACTGAGTTCTTTTGGTCTGGAAGTCACATTGTCAGAATGGCTTTTAATGGAGGACTGCCTCCTTCAATTTTTTAATATTGAGGAACACCTGAAATGCCTAGGGCTATGCTGAAATTCTTTAGCCTGAAAAATTTCTTCTGTGTCTCCATGAATAGAAAAGAAGACATCTGCAGCTAGACATCTCTTCCGTGTTTGAGAGAGCTTAAGGCATGCTACAAAAGCCCAGGTCTATACTGGGGCTCAAGAATCTTTTTAAAAAGTTTGTTAAACTAGATTCTTTGCATTAATATTACCTTAAAACTTATTTGAGATCGTGATGTAGCTGCCTTGCAGCATACCGTTTGGATGCCTGTATATAGTAATGACAAGGAAGAGTGGAGTGTGCAGAGGGGAGTTGCAGAAGGTGCAAGACCTAGTTAGGATCATGTTGGAGGGCCAGTGGAGTCCGAGGGAGCAATACTTAACATGGTCCTCTCAGTTCTGGACTCCCTGGACTGCATTGAGCAGTCCCTGAATTGATTAACCCATTTTGGTGTTTTGTAAGAGGAGAGACCTTGTCATTTCATCCTAGAGTCCTATAGGAACCTAGTGCATATGCTCAGTCGTTTGGGGGGAGTGTTTTGAGAGCACTGTAGTAGGAGGTACTGCTGTGAGAAAATTCCACTGTCTGAGCTGCTAAAGCCGGCGTAACTAAAATGTGTTAATACTTTGAGTGTGCCTCTCAAAGAACTGTTAATAGTAATTGATTTAATTAACAGCTGTTAAAAACAGTTGTATTCTCTAAGTCTATTCAGAAGCCAACACTTCCTTTATAAGCAAGATTAATGAAGTGTTAGAAATAGCTAATTAAAATTCAGATATGTTTTTATTATTAAACATCTTGGTAATACTATGCAGATTATTTTTTTTTTATTTCCTGCTTTTGCATGATCTGTGTATGTTCTTAGAATAGTATAAATGTATCACCGTATAAAACTCCTAAATTCTCACTATCAATTTAAAGAATCAGCTACTAACTGATCACGGACATAATCCACTGATGAAGAAAGTATTTGATGTATACCTCTGCTTCCTTCAAAAGAATCAGTCTGAAACGGCATTGAAAAATGTCTTCATTGCTTTAAGGGCCCTTATATTTAAGGTAAGAAGTCTAAAAATAATTAATCTACAAGTACTTATCCAGTTCTTTAGTTAACAATATATTATGTAAAAATTTAACAACTAAAATCCCAAATTAAAGTTGGTGAATAAGGACTGATCTGATCCTAACAGCGTGGAATACTTGTCCTTTGAATTGCTGTAAAAACCATTTTGTGTCATGAACTACTATAACTGTCTCTTTTTCCATAGTTTTGGAATATTAATAGATTTGTATTTTTCTTGATATGCTTATTTTATCAAGAACTGAAGCTAGTTTTAATGAATAACTTCTTTCTTTTCTACTTTTTCCTCAGTTTCCTTCTACATTTTATGAAGGTAGAGCTGATATGTGTTCTGCACTGTGCTATGAAATTCTGAAGTATTGTAATTCCAAACTGAGTTCAATTCGTACTGAAGCTTCACAGTTACTGTACTTCTTAATGAGAAATAATTTTGATTACACAGGGAAGAAGTCTTTTGTTAGGACACATCTACAAGTTAGTATACTTTATTTTTCATTTTTTAAATGTTGTATTTGTAGATGCACAGTTGCATACCACTGTGCAAAGCCCTGTCAGATAAAGACATAAAAGAAGTTATTTTGGGTTCGAGCAAGGCTGGTACTATTCTAAGAGTGAGAAGATGATAATAAAAGTATGTTCAGTATAGGGAGATACTTAGAAACAATTGGATGGCCCTGTGTTTCGTAGGAAATAATTTTTATTGGTCAGTAGCAAATGTTCTGTTTTGTAGATGTTATTTTGATTGTTAAATGGCATATCCTGTTGTATCTGAAGATGAAAAGAATGCAGCAACAAGCATGTAAAAGTCTAAAATAAAACAAATACGTAGAAAATACTGTGTTCTGACAAAGCTGGGAACAATAGATTACTACTTTTATGATCTCGGGCTACTTCACCTAGGAATCAGTCTTTAGAGCAGAGAATGTGTGTGCATTAAATTTACACAAGCCTGTTTTTTCTTGCCTATGTTATTGTACAAGTAACTTTAAAAACAAACAAACAAAAAAAAAACAAATAGGATTTTACTTAAGGGAAAAATCTTTCAATTAAAGAGAACAAAACTTCCTTTGTAATTGCTTCATAGGTAACATCTCAAGGGAATTTCATGAAATATGCACTAACAAGATATTTGTTTCTGTCAAGGTTATTATTTCAGTAAGCCAGTTAATTGCTGATGTTGTTGGAATCGGAGGAACTAGATTTCAGCAGTCTCTTTCCATCATCAATAATTGTGCCAATAATGACAGAATTATAAAGGTCTGTTTTTATTCTTCTTTCCATACTGTAGAAGCATGCTTGAAAACTCTTTCATTGCATCTTTTACAATTATGTTTCGACTTTTTATTATGCAAAGAATAGAAAAAGGTAGTAGTTAACCTAACTTTTCTATGTTTTAGCACACTACATTCCCTTCTGATGTTAAGGATTTAACAAAACGGATTCGTACAGTACTGATGGCTACAGCTCAGATGAAGGAGCATGAAAATGATCCAGAAATGCTTGTAGACCTCCAGTACAGTTTGGCAAAGTCTTATGCTAGTACACCTGAACTAAGGAAGACATGGTTAGACAGCATGGCAAGGATCCATGTTAAAAATGGAGATCTTTCAGAGGTAAGAGAAAAAAAATCAAACTAGTTTTAGCTTCGTAATAAGCTTAAGCTTATCTTTCTTGAAATGGAATGTACTATATGTTGTTGTTAGTGTGTAATATAATAAGCATTTTTAATAAATTTTGAATTGTTAGTAGATTAGTTTTAATGGCTGGTAGGTTTTTTCCTATCCAAGTACATCTGTAAGTCATTTCTGATTACTAATGTAAGCTGTATGTTTAACTACGGTAGCTGATATGCTACTAAGCCAGGAATGCTCAATGCGAACCATGGAAGACACAGACCTCCTACTTAAAAATATCTTTGTTATCAGTTGCTAGAACACTTAAAGCCACTCTTTGAATTCCTCTCCAGCTGCCTTTACAGACTTGGCTTGATTCTATTCCAGACTGCTTACTAAAAAAGTCCTAATTTTCTTAAAATTGATATATCACAATCTTTTTGTTTGAAAAAAGGAAGCTCTCCAATTTCACTGTGCTGTTAAAATATTTAATTCTAGCAAAAAGGAGATTTTGGAGTGGGGATTTTTATATCTCTTGATGTAAGTGTTTTATCAGCATACAGAATGAATTTTGTCTCTTTCTGGAAGTTTGTTGCATCCAAAAGTAAATCACATTGCATGACATCATTGAATTTCATAAACATATCTGTTAAACTTAGCATCATGTAAGCAAGTAAACATCTCCAAGAAATAGTAGCTGCTATCTTATGTCTTAGTACTAGAATTCTTTTCTTCTGTATGGTAGCAACACAGAACGCATATACAGTGCTCTGTTATTAGCTTGCATTTTGAAAGAAACAACTTCAGCTCTTTCAGAAGACAAGCCCTTGTAGTCCTTTTCAGGTCTGTTTTTAATTTGTTTTATTAAAAACTTAGAATCTCTGACTGTATGACTCGATGGGGACCTCTGTAAACCACCAAGCCCAATGCCATGCAGAGTGTGAATTAGAGAGAATTTCTGACAGACACTTACCTTTTTCCTTCACCTCCAGTGTCTGAGGTTCTGCAGCTTCCATATATGAACTGTTCAATTGAGAATTACAGTTAGAATAACACTTTGCTGTAAGCCTAAACCTTTTTAGTAAAAGAAGGATCTTGAATCTTTCTTTCCTTCTTTCTGTGGAGAAAAGTGATCAGTGTCAACTTCATGAAACACCTTAAATATTTGAAGACTACTCTGTCGCCCTTTTTCTTCTGTTTTCCAGACAACACCAACCAAATTCCTTCAAATTCCATTCGTAGGTCAGATTTCTTCTCTTTTTCTTTTGCTGCTTTCACATGGTCTGTCACCAGTTTTTTTCTATGTTTTTCTTGGTCTGGAGCCAAAAGGCAGACAAAACAGGTTAGCAAAAGAACCACCAAATGTTGAGTAGAACAACTAATAGCTCTTTTGTTTCACATAACACTTAAAATACATCCCCAAAAGAGATTTGCCTATTTTTATTATAGCATGGCATTCCTACCTTGTAATTTGTGATCCGTGGTCACTCTCAGATTGTGTACTGCTGTCTGTGCTCCTCAATGCTCTGATAAAGGAGTGAGTGCTCTTGCACAGTTACTGTTTTGCATAAATGAACTGGAGAATTCTTACACTGGTCATAGGGCATCTCCTGCAAAGCAGCAAAAAGGAAAACCAAAGAAATAATCTCAGGCTAGGGCTCTTCTTATATACCTTGTTTTCAGTAGTTCCATTATAATTGTAATTTATAAGATTGTTATTGTTTCTGTTTTAGGCAGCAATGTGCTATGTCCATGTAGCAGCACTGGTTGCAGAATATCTCACAAGAAAAGGTACGATTTTGAAATCTTTAATGTTTATATTTTGCTTTTCCTAAGCTATAATGACAATAGTTTCTCGGAGGAAGTTGTAGGCATTTCAGTGTTTACCAAGGAAGAAATTCTGACCTAACCAGATAGCATACTCAAATATTTAAGAGTATACTTACATATCTAAGTGGCAGCATTTCAGATGAAGCTAAAGTAAAATTTTTAGGAAAGTAAAAATTATTATTTTGCACCAGAGCTGCTAATAGCTGAAGTCAGACCCTTTCTAAAGCAAACTTATCAGTAAATATTCTTGTTCAACAAGTAGTCTTTCACTGCATATAGGGAAACCTGGCATTGCCAGAGAAGTCAAAATAAATTCATACAAATTTTTAGATGCTGAGTCAGTGGTAGTAGTGCTCAGAATGCTTCACCTGTCTTGGTGTTCTCTGCTAGCAGCTGTCTGTAAAAGCGGGTTTCTGATGACCCTTGAGATAGGGTAGGAAACTATCTTTCATTTATAGGGTCAGAAGAGTTCCCAGCTAGGGGTTTGAGAAAATAAAAGCTTATATGGCTTTTATTAAGAAAAACAGATCTCTAGAAGAAAGTTTCAGAAAACTGTTAAGACTGATCATGACATTGAGCTAGTCTTTTGGTTTTGTAGGCCAATTCACATTCGCAGCTTTTTCCTTTGCTTTTGCATGACAGTTCAAAATGAAGCAGATGCCTTTTCTCTCTTCCTTTTGTGCCTCTTGCCAGATACTTGTGTAGTGTATAGGCTATCCTCCCTGCCCCAATGATTTCAGAAGCTTCTCTGAGACCAAATCTGAAACTAAGTTGGTTGTCAAAGTTACTATGTCCTCTTGGAAGCCTGATAACAGCTAACTGATAACTAGTGGTAATCTGTATCAATTTGTGATTCCTTTGGGTGATCTGCTATTTTTGTCTACTCTCATAAAAGTTATTTCCTCTTAGTAATATAGAGGGTCAAACTTCTGTCTGTGGTATTTCCAGGAGCAAAACAAAACCATGCATTTGAAGCAGTCATTCAGTAAAACCTCTGGTGGTCAGACTCCCACCTGAGCAGAAAGAATCTTTGTAGGAATGAGCTGTGAAATAAATATGTGCAAGTCCTTGTGCTTCTGTAGTATTTACTGATTGCTCTTGAGGCTTTAATTAATACAGTTTTTGGCCAACCCCCCCGATTTCTTAGTTCAGCAATCTGATATAATAAAAAAGAGCTAAACAGAATGGGTAAAAGAGGCAGGTTTCACATTAGAACATTCTAAACCCCATTTTTGCCAAATACTTCAGTAAAGAAAGTTAGATTGCTGGGGGTTTTTTCTTGCTTATAGACTGACTTTCTGTATATACAGCTGAATAATCTGGTTTGCCATCCTTTGATCATTTTGTATGGTTGATGTCAGTCTATTCATATTGTTCAGACTGGGGAGGCTGATATGCCAGGGCCTGTTAGAGTACACAGTTCCAGCATGACTTCACACCAGTTTAATTAAATACTGTAGAAGTTACCTTGATTACCTTAGACTTAGGGTGGGGTAGATTAGACACAGGTTTAATTTAGGAAGATTCAGACGCTATTTATTTTGGTAGGTCAGAGTCCAGATATTAACATTTGTGATTTTTTTAAAACCTATTTATACTTACAGAGTAACGTGAGGTCTAATATTTTAATCACGCACTGGGAGGTGGGATTTATTTTTTATTTATTAATTTGGAGGTATGTATATTTAAACATGGCTTCTGCTTTATCTAGCATCGCAAAATGACCTAATATTATTGTCCTGGTTTCGGCTGGGATAGAGTTAATTTTCTTTCTAGTAGCTGGTATAGCGTTATGTTTTGGATTTAGTATGAGAAGAATGTTGATAACGCGCTGATGTTTTCAGTTGTTGCTAAGTAGCGTTTATACTAAGCCAAGGATTTTTCAGCTTCTCATGCCCAGCCAGCAAGAAGGCTGGAGGTGCACAAGAAGTTGGGAGGGGACACAGCCAGGGCAGCTGACCCAAACTGGCCAAAGGGGTATTCCATACCATGTGATGTCATGTCCAGTATATAAACTGGGGGAGTTGGCCTGGGGGATGAATCGCTGCTCGGGAACTAACTGGACATCGGTCAGCAAGTGATGAGCAATTGCACTGTGCATCACTTGTTTTGTGTGTTCCAATCCTTTTATTAGTATTGTCATTTTATTATTGTTATTATTGTTAGTTTCTTCCCTTTTGTTCTATTAAACTGTTCTTATTTCAACCCACAGGTTTTACCTTTTACCTTCTGATTCTCTCCCCCATCCCACTGGGTGGGGGGGAAGTGAGTGAGTGGCTGCGTGGGACTTAGTTGCTGTCTGGGGTTAAGCCACAACAGTTATTCTGGTGGAAAAAAGTAAATTTGTCTATTTTTCTTTTTCAATGACAGGGATGTTTAGGCAAGGTTGTACTGCTTTCAGGGTAATCACACCTAATATAGATGAAGAAGCTTCAATGATGGAGGATGTTGGAATGCAAGATGTTCACTTCAATGAAGTAAGTAAACATAAGAGAGTTAGAATTGATGCACATTGAAGTGCTGTTTGTTTTTCCAAGTTTTGTGTTTCAGTCTGGAGGCTGACTAATACGATGGATATCATAATTGTCGTCTTAGCTGCTATTCTTATCCTGAAACTGAAATAAAAAATTTCTGTGAGCCGTCCCAGCTTTAGACAATTTACTATATACATATATCTTAAATAAAGCATTAGCACATCAACTCAACACCACTGTTGGAATAAAATTAAGCAAAATGGAATTTTAAGCAATATGACAGGCTGAACAGTAATGTGGCTTATTTATTAGAGTTAACGAGATCTGGGTTTTCTTTTAAAACTGACTTTGATTTAGATTGTTACTATACCAGCAATTATGAAGATCATTTTTGTTGGTTTACAGTTTCCCTATGCAAATATGCCATAACAATGAAAGTCATTTTACTGACAGCAGACTTGCATCAGTGGTGTTTGTTCCTGGCTTAAGTTTCACTCCTTGTGTCTTCGCGGATCCATCTATTCTGGCTCTACAGTAAATTTTACTATTAAGAAGCCTACGTGAAAAGATTATTCATAATCTTGCTCATGAAGAGTTACATCTACACTATGTTTTTGCCAGTATAGGTGGTAGAGGGAGGGACAGACCACTACTTGCAGTAGGTGTGTTGAAAAAATCCCTGGTGTGTAAGCATAATTGTACAACAAAAATATTTTTCTTTTGTGTTTTAGTTTATATATGGTGAAGGTGTATGACAAAATTATTTGATTGTGCAAATTGTGGCTATGCTAACAGATTTAGGAGGAACAGATTAAAGACTTAGCTGTTTAAGCCTGGCTTTAGGCCTAGGGTACTTATGTTTTACTCCTAAGTTCTGGTACTGCTTTGCTCTATTGTTTTAAGACAAAAATTGTTGACTTTCCTTCTTCAGGCGAGGGGAGGCAGGAGTTGGAATTACTTGAAATGAGAAATATAGCACTTTTGCTTTCCAAAGACACCCAATAGCAGATTGGTGGTTTTTTTTAATTTGTGTTATGTTCTATAAATCACTGATTCTCCTCATCCAGCATGGAATTTACCATGTTACTCAAAGGAAAATGTAAGCTGCTCTAAGTGAGCCAAGAGTTGGTTTTCTAGTGACTACTGCTGATGGAAACTTTTGTTAGAAATTCTTGTCAGCGTCTACCTGACAAACCATTTGTCAGAGCTAAATTCTTTTGTATTTTTTAAACTGGAATGTCTTTATTCTTCTTCTCATTAGCCAGTCCCTGCAAAAAGGATATACTGCTTTTTCTGGGTCATTGAACCCTGTGCAAATTTATTTCCATCTCTTACTTCCATTCCATGGAAACACTAAGCCAAGAGTGAAATTAAAAGCGTGTGGATCTTGCAAAAGGATCAAACTTTGCCAAATTTTCTTCTTCCCTTTTTAAACTTAACCATGTAGTACTGTAACTGGTTAAATATTGAAAAAAGTTACTATTTTTCAGTTAACTTCTTATAGTTCACCCAGGAAGAGTAATAATAGGGAAAAACTCTTTGGTTTTTAGTAGACTAAAAATCATGAATAAATTAGGATGACTAGCACTTTACAGAAGAATTTCAAACCAGGTAGTCTAGTTGCTTCATGAATAGGAACATATTCGTATATGGAGTGTTTCCTTGGTATGTTCTTATGTAAGGAAAACTGTATTAGTCTAAGAAAAAAAAAAAATCATATGACAGATCAGTTGGGTACAGAAATCAGAAAGCAGAAACATATCTTTCAAGCTGTACTATACTACTACTGAGCAAAATGATGCTCTGATGGGAATTCTTCCTATATGTAGTAACAAAGACTTGTGGAATTTCTTTCTTGAAACTTGGCATTTCCCTGGATGCTAGTTACTTTAGAGTTAAATCTCCAAAACAGTCAATAATTAGAACTATTGGGGGAGTGAGGGGGGAATCCCTCCATGTTTCTAAAAGGGGCAAAGCATCCTTTATATTCTCCAATTTATATAAAGTCTTCCCAATTAGGTGAAATTTGTCTTAATACTTTATGTAGTTTCTAATTTAAAAAATCAAAATTTTTAAAATTCTCAATTTAATTCTCATTTTAAAAGAATTCTCTTTCAGGCCAGGGTTAGCCTGACTCATTTCCTAAACTAGCCAGCTGAAAAAACAAAATTTTGAATTTGTTTTTTTAACAAAGTTACTGTGTGTGTTTCATGAACAGTTGTTTATGCGACAGCCTATTCAGCAGCACAAGTCAAATTCTCCTTGCAGAGCTAAAAGTCTTCTGGGTGTCAGAAATAGGAGGGTAAAAGCTTGGAACCTGATATTGTTTCCATGCTAGACTTTGCTGTAAGCAGTCCATCTGTGAGAGATCTGAGTTACGGCTAACAGGCCTGTGGCAGGTGCCAGATTCCGTGCGGATTAAGGTTGGAAACAATTTCATTCAAGTGGGCTGTTTTTTTCCAAAATAAACTCTGCCAGAATACAGCTCCACTACGGATAGTAAGTTAATCTCTACCTTCTTTATTTGGTTTTTCTGGTATCTTGTTAGCTATGACTTTCCATGAGAGGAATCGTTCTAATTTGCAGATTGGTAAATGAAATGGCTTCACAGCTCAGATGGTATTATAGCTCTTTTAAGTGATCAACATGCAGTGTAATTCAATATATTAAAGCACTTTATGAAAAACAGAAATACGTACTCACCCAAACATACAAGACACTTTTAAGTGTGGTGGCGAAGGCTGGTATTCTTCATAGGTACTCAGGCTGATACCGTTTAACACCTTCATTAGCCATCTAGGTCACAGGATACAGCGTATCATCAAGTTTGTGGACAAAACTAAATGGAGAGGGGAGTGACTGATATGCTGGGGGACAGGGCTGCTGCCATTTAGAGGGACCTCAGACTGAAGGAACACAGACGCCTCTCAAAGTTCTACAGAGACAAGTGCAAAGCCTTGCATCTGCGAAAAAATCACCCCATGTCTCAGTACGGGCTGGGGATGGACAGGCTGGGCAGCAGCTCTGCAGAAGGACCTGGGAGTTCTAGTGGACGAGATATTGAATGGGAATCAGCAGTGTAGCCTTGTGGCAACAAAGACCAACTGCATACTGGGTTGTATTACAAAGAGCATAGAGTCAAGAAGTGGAGGGAAGTGGGTTTTCCCCCTTCTACTTGGCATTTGTGATACCCCATCTGTAATTTTGTGCCCAGCGCTGCCCCCTCAAAGTCAAGAGGGATACCAACAAACTGGAAGAAGTCCAGCTCCTAAGGTGGTTAGTGGATGAATAAGACTCTTCTAAGAGGTGCGCCATAACAGAGTAGGAGGCCGTTCTCACAGGGTACAAGAGAAAACTCTGACTGGATATATGGAAAAAAACTTTTCCCATGAGAACGGATGAACACTGAGGCAGGTGGCCCAGAAATGTTGTGTTCTTTTCCTCCCTCCTGTCAGCTCTCCCACGTGAAGCTTTTGTTCTTCGTATTTTTTTCCTGTGTGCAAACAAGATTGTACTCCTTTGCTGCATTTGGATGCCCTCTGACATCTAAGACCCTTGTCACAAAGCAGTGTTTATGGACAGCCCTTGTGGTCCAGCAGTGACACTGGTCTTTCAGTTCTCACCACCTGGCTGCTGAGGATGGAGATATTGGAGAGTCTATACAGCCCCATAATGACTGGGGGAAAGGAGGGGATGTTTTAGGGACCATTGCAGCACACGGATAAGGGTAGCATTTTTCAGTTTCTTTTTGCTCTCAATATTAAAGTTGGCTTTTCTTAGTGATACCTTTATGCTGTCTTAGTCCTCTACCAAAGGGAGGAGGGGAATAGAGTAGCGTTGGATCCCTTCTAAGGATAAAAGGAGTTATTTCCAGCTTCTGCGTTTCACCATTACGATGCAAGAATGGTACCAGGAGGTCTCAAGAAGTAGAAATGTCATGTCTTCTGACATCTCGCAGTCTTAGACTTGGATTCTCTTGGAGGCACTTGGAGCTCCAGACATGTTTGAAGAAAACTGAGATGTGTTAGAGTATGTGGATGGGAATGAGCTTCTTCACAGTGATTCTGTCACACTCAAGCCATGACCGAGTATATGGCAGCTTCATTACAGGAACTGTAAGCTGTTCCATAATATTTGTGAAATTATTCGTTATAACTGAGGTAATGGAGTTAGCCAAGTAATTTTAAATTTATGAAAACTAGAGCAAAGTACGAATGTTATCGTAGTTTTGTGACGCTTATTGAAGTAGGAGAAATTAAATGCGTGGAAAATAAATTATTATGACAAACTGATGGAAGGGACTTCATAATTATGATGTAACTGCTCTAATGCAAAATGTGTACTTCCATTCTAATGTATAGATACGCATAGTTCTTATTTAACCTTAAATAACTATCTTTTTGCTAAAAAGATGGTGGTTTCTTGCTTGTGACTCTGTTTTGACCCTTCAGGGTTTCTCAGCTTCTCTAACTGTTGTTATATGTATTTTCACTCTGGACCAAGTATACCAAATTCCACTGTTGTACCTTGATAATTACTTCTGAGTACAGATTTTGGAATTGTATCTTTTCATTTTATTGTTGATGTAATTTGTTTGATAGTTTCCTTCATAACCATTACAGTCAAGTGTTTGTATAGCTGTCTTTTTAAGATAATGTTCTTTGTGTAAAACCAAAAAACCCCAAGGTTTTTTGAAAAAATAAAAACATGTTACAAGATAAGACAAGGGTCTCAAGGTAAGACCTTGGGTCCTTACACAGGTGTCATTTGTGGACTTAAGATGTCAGGAGTATCTAAAAGAAAAATGCTGTTTGTGGTAAATATGAAGAGTAGTGTACACTCGGACCATTCTGTTTTGTTTTGAGTCAAGATCTCCTTTTTCATTGGGAAGAACTTCAGTATAGTTATTTGTGTTTTTCACAAGTATTGAATGTTTTACTTTTTCACATGTGTATCCAAATCTAGGATGTGCTGATGGAATTGTTGGAGCAGTGTGCTGATGGACTCTGGAAGGCAGAACGCTATGAACTCATTGCTGACATATATAAACTTATAATTCCCATTTATGAAAAACGGCGAGATTTTGAGGTACTAGATTCATCATAAGTAATTCTGAGCAAGAAAAAAATTTTTTTCTAGTCTAACTGCATGACACATATGACATCACAGAACAAGAGTATTAAAATTGTAACTGAAATATGAATGTTGTTTTAATTTTGAATAATTAAAAATGTTTAAATAAATGTAAATAATTAAAAATTAATCTCGCATATTGTCATTCTGATACAAGTACTAAACCTATTACTACTGTTCAATGAAACAGTGTTTTTAGTTGTTATTAATTACAAGGATGTAATTTATTGTTGGTTTAAGATAGGAAAATTCTACATTATTCTTTTACCCCCTGATGGTTTTCTTTTATTTTTAGAGGCTTGCTCATTTATATGACACTCTTCATCGAGCATACAGTAAAGTAACAGAAGTTATGCATACAGGCAAGAGACTGCTGGGAACTTATTTCAGGGTAGCGTTCTTTGGACAGGTGAGTATTAATTAACTTTCATTTGTCTGCTCTGTGCAGTAAGGAAAACTGGAATTTATTTTACAAGGTATACTATTTCATCATCTATATTGATACCATGACATAAAAAGTACAAGAAATGTGTTCTGTAAGAAATAATTAAACATCAATAATTTAGTTTAAAACATTTATCAATTCCGATACAGTTCTTCCTTATTTTCCTCAGTAAATTTTTTGCCTTTTTGTCCTTTTTCTTCTTTTATTTACTACCTTAAGGCAGCGGTAAGTTTTCTATAATGTCAGTTCTTAGCAATGTATTGACTTAATGTGTAGTGCTACAGTGTGGTTTGCAAGGCTGCTTCTTAGATTGGTATGCATTAATAGCCATTGCAATTCAAAAAATAATATTAAGTTCCATTTAGAGAACAAATCACTCTCTTCTATGCATCAGTATTGCATGCTTTGAACAAAAGTTCTGGCTGTGTATTGGACAGCTTCACATCTTCTAATATATGTCTAGAACGCTTATGTATCAGTATGGTATCACGCAGTATCAAGTAATACACTTTCTACATGCATAGCCCAGTTGCTAATTGTTCAGCTGAGCATGGAGAATTGTACAGTACTCTGAGCAGTATAACTTTACATGTATTCTGTTGTCTTTTATAACTTTATAGCAATACCAGTTTACAGACAGTGAAACAGATGTTGAGGTAATTACAGTAACTGCTTACAAAGCAAGCAATGCAGTAAAAACTACTGCATTTCACCTTAGTTTGATGTGGGTATTTTTGTCAATCTAGCCTGTGTTTATACATGATATGTCGTGCTTTTCTATTTGTCTGTTTCATTTATGACAAAAATATTTCTTTTCCGATTCCAAACGTGAACTCAGACATGGCTTGTTGTTTTCAACCAATGACCTGTTTCACTTTCCACATACTCTATATTGCATTTACTTATGGTTTTAAAACAAATGCTTTATGTAATGAAAGTAAAGTAGTATATGCCAAGATAGTACAACATAAAATTAAGATTTTTAGGTAAATTAAATTTCATTTTCTGGGATTAATTTTTTATTACTACATAAAGAAATTTTTTAGATTATTTTTATATAAACCATTGCCAAAATACTCACTTGTGAATCAGATAGTCATGTTGGGCAGCAAGATTTCTGTTTTGGCAAGTGAAACAGTGCTGAAAGTTCACTTTTAAATAAAAGTGAAGAAAAGTATCTCAGAGGCTTGGCACACCATAAAATTACAATGAACCTTTACAATTTTAAATGTGTGTTTCCATTGTCTTTCACTCATTCTGTAGTAGATAATTGCATTTTTCTGGGGTTTTTTTATTCTCTTAGGAAACCTTTTTTACTTAGATTTTAATTTCTCCTTATTTACATATGCTTGAATCCTGATGTTAAATGTTTATATTTGCTTTGAACCACATAGATTATGTTCATCTTAATCATTGTCCTATGTGGTTTTTTCCAAGATTTTGATTACTTCATTTTTTGCAGGGATTCTTTGAGGATGAAGATGGAAAGGAATATATCTATAAAGAGCCTAAACTCACACCTCTCTCAGAGATTTCCCAAAGACTCCAAAAACTCTACTCTGACAAATTTGGGTCTGAAAATGTCAAAATGATTCAGGATTCTGGCAAGGTATGATCTTTATTCTCTCTAAAAAATTCTGATATATTGCTTCCACTAATCCACTTGAAATAGTGTGGGATCACTGTCTGTCACTCATTGTGCACACAGACATAGGTGTCTAAAAAACTCTACTGGTTGAAGGGCATGAGAGAAATATCATCTCCTATTAAGTTTACCTTTAAGAACAACCAAAAAGCTTGATTTCCATAGTGTTACGTCTCACAATAATAATTGTGTCTTAGAACAAATTTGGACTATGATCATATCCTGTGTTATGTTTAGCTGTATTTCTTGCCAGTTCATGCACAGTCGTTCTTTGGAAGTTTTTCCCTTTTCTGCACCTTGAAAGCAGAGTCCAAACTTTCTTCTGAAGTAAGAAACAGACCCCTCTTCTGAGAAAAGTACCATATGTAAATAACATTTTAATTCTGTATCAGTTGTTCTTGTTATCCTTTGCTTATGTCTCTGAGCCTGTTCAATTTTATAAACGCTTAAACTGTAGAAAAAAATGCTCATGCAAAGTCATCTGGTTAAATCTATATTTGTCATAGGAAATGCTTTCCTTTGTAATTGAAGGCTCCAAAACTGTTTAACTGAAGAGGGCTACAGTATCCCACATGCTGAGAAGAACACATACTGCACAAGATGCCTCTCTGCATTCCTTTTATTCCCTTCCTCAGCTAATTTTTAACTTTTGTTTGGATTCAGACTTTATGGTGATTTTTCTCTTATCTATCTCTTCTGTTCCTTGATTCTACCAGTAAGATCACAAAGTTCTGTGCTTCTTGGCCTGAATGTGCAGCAATGGTGGGGCTTTTCAATATGGGAACTTTAAAAGGAGGGGAGGACTTATGCAAGGGCTAGATTTCATGCCACAGAAGGCAAGAGAATTATATCGTAATCTCAGTTTTTCACAGCTCTTCAAGTATACTCTCTTGAATTCTTTACAATTAATTATAATGCACGTGTGTGTTAGCATTTGTAGGGAACATTTTTCTGTCAGCTGTATCAGAATGAGTACATAAATTACCACTTAAGTTCCAGTCCAATAATCTTGAAAACATTGCAGATTTTAAAAAAAAGTAATTAATCAAGCAGCATGTTCCAATAAAAATGGGTAACAGCAGGGAGACCTTAGCTCTGTTCCCAGTGTGCTCCACGACTTACCTAGTGACTTCATGTGTGTATTCGCATTGTTGTTTTTCCCACTTAGTTTATGGAAGTGAAATGGCTCAGAGACAGGCAGAGATAACATGAATATTTGACATGGGACAAAAATGGTAGGCAACAACTGTTAGAAAGATGCACAGGTTTAGGGTGCCCTCTCTATCCCATGCTTGGGGGAATTTACAAAAATAAAAAAAAAAAATAAAAAAAAATCCTTGGTCTATTTAGTGACCCTGTTGGGTGAAGACTTTGGAGGCCTTCTCTATTGGTACGGGCAACTAGTTGCTGCTTTTACCAAATTAAAGATCAGCCAGTCCATGAACTCATCCAGTTCTAGAAACAAAATTAATTGAATAGTGAAGCCTTCAATTTGCCCTGCTCCCACCAGTATATTCTTTGGGACCCTCATAAGGTGTCAGAGTTGAGATGGGTTGGGAGGAGTACCTTCTGAAGGTAATATCTGAATTATT
This sequence comes from Haliaeetus leucocephalus, assembly GCF_000737465.1. NCBI lineage: Eukaryota > Metazoa > Chordata > Aves > Accipitriformes > Accipitridae > Haliaeetus > Haliaeetus leucocephalus. The sequence goes on along the minus strand of NW_010973062.1, from coordinate 1,895,024 downwards.
TGCAATGTAGGGTTTTATTTTTAATTATTAACTTTTTTATATCGCTAGCAATTTTTGGTCTCCAATCTACTGCTCTATCAGCTGTCATGGAGGACAAGTATTTGTTTCTGGGTTTTCTGTATCTGTGCCTTCCAGTGTTAATCAAGGGTATAACTCTGTATTATGTTTTTGTTTGCAGATCTGCATACACCAATTATCAATAATGAGTGTTTTAAAAAAAAAAAAAATCCAAACAGAACAAAAAGCAGAACACGTTGTAATGCATCTAGCTATGTTGTCTTCCCAATAGTTAGAAACTGAACACAGAGAAGCCCTGTGAGACCATTAACGTTTCCTGTGTTTTCAGTAATTCGAAGGTTGAGACCAAATTTAATTTCTGAAAGTTATGTGACTAAAATTAAATCCACTTTATTCACAGTGTAGCTATCTGATTGGTTTTTTTCATGTTTTTAAGGTAAATCCAAAGGATTTAGATTCAAAATATGCATATATTCAAGTTACACATGTAATTCCATACTTTGAAGAAAAAGAGTTGCAAGAAAGAAAAACAGATTTTGAAAGGACCCATAACATTCGTCGCTTTATGTTTGAGATGCCTTTTACTCAAGCGGGTAAAAGACAAGGAGGAGTAGAAGAACAGTGTAAGCGACGGACTATTTTGACAGGTACTGATTGAATGGAAATTTCCTTTAAAAGAGAACTGCTCTTTTATTTTGTTTTTTATACTTAATTCTTGATACTAGGTTTTTTCTATATGTTGCGTATTTTGTCAGAGAAAATCCTTTAGAAGATTTCGCATGTGACTGTTGGAGGTGACAAGAGTTGCATAGTATACCAAAATACTGTTAGACAAAACAAACTTTTAAAATTAGTACATACTTGAAAGTAACACTAAAAATTGTGATATACAAACACTTATAAATGACCATCTGCGAACACGTATATCATTGTGTGATTTCTTAACCCGTAAGCGTTGGAAAAAGAGTAAAATCTCATATTTGACTATGTTCTAACTACCCTTCACTTTTACATAATTTTGGGGGTTTTTTATAATGGAATGTTTGCATCTCTCCCTTTGCCCTTTCCTGTGCTCACCTCTTTGCTATAAAATATTGAAGAACAGTGGCATTATGCTTGCTGATTTGGGTGAGAGATTTTTTCAACATTCTTTCTGTCTTGGAATGTGTAAAATGCAGCATTGGTTCTTTTGGCTAAAGCACTAGAAGAGCCTGAAGGGCAGGTTCTAGTTTGATTTCCAGCCTCTGTTCTGCTGTGGCTTTGGTCTAATCACTGTGCTTTAGTTTCTCATTTGTTAGCTTTAGAAGGGAGAGAGAGTGCCCATCTATCTCCCCATGGCCTCAAACTTTAAAGGTATTTAGTTCACTGATACAAAACATTTTATTATGCTTTTAAGGGAGATAATTAAAAGTTACGGTGTGTTTGGCAGTGTTTCTGTATAATGTGTAAATCTGAGTATGTGAAATAACAAGTTGACTGGAAGCATTAATTCAAATGACCTAATTCTGTTCTGTATGGGTTTTTCCATTTCACTTAAAGTCCTTTATAGCTATCAGCCAAACTACTTTTAATATTTTTAGCCAAAACTAGGTTTTTCAAATTGGTTTCTTCAAGGGATAATCCTCAAATAATTTGGGGGTTTTTTTGCTTCAGCTTCAAGAATTGTGAATCTGGAGTGTAGCTTTCCTTGTTGTTAAATAAAAGACTATTTTGTGTTTTGTCTCTGTTAAGTGTGAGCTTCTGTATCACTGTCTTAATATAGTGATAAAAAAAACTTAAATAAATTACTTCATAATGCCAGCTGTCCATAGCCAATACTTGTGAGGAAATAGAAAATACAGCTTTTCTGTTTTTGATTCTTCTCCTCTTTGAGATATGTGGATGATAAGCAATTCTTTTTACAGTTCTCATATGAATTAAGTTCCAATGGTTTATTTCTTGGTTATTATTAGTAGCAGTAATGACAATGATCTTTCTTTGCTGTAATACATGTAAACCTATGCATATTTACATTTTCACTATTTTGTTTCCCTGTACATTTGGTAGTATTTCTGATTATATAATGTTATTAAATTGAGCAACTAATTACATCAAAATGAGATTTTAGCATAAAATTCTATCAAAACACACCTTATTCAAAAAGCTTTTTCTAACTGTATTAAACTTGTTTCCGTCCATAGCTATACATTGTTTCCCATATGTAAAAAAGCGCATTCCAGTAATGTACCAGCACCATACTGATTTAAACCCAATTGAAGTAGCCATTGACGAAATGAGTAAAAAAGTTGCAGAACTTAGGCAGCTTTGCTCTTCAGCTGAAGTGGATATGATCAAATTGCAGCTGAAGCTCCAAGGAAGTGTCAGTGTTCAGGTAAGACCATATACTTTGCCATTCAGCTATTGTCCTTGCTTCTGTCCCTGAAAAATTATATCAGTAGCATTTTATCATTAGTTTCTATTCTGTATATTCAAGAATGTCCTAAATTAGAAATATGCTCACTGTTTGCAGTTATGTCCAGAATAGGAAAAGCAATAAAAGCATTTCATATAAACACTGATCATGGACAATTACATGAAAGGATTAAGATCTCTGGAATCTAAGGTGCTCTGAGCCCCACCAGGTTTTGGTGTAAAGCTGAAACTACCATAAAATAGTGACTTCCCATATGAGGATGAATAAGTGTATTTTGCCTAAATGTAGGTCTGCTCGCAGTAGGTTCAACATGGTCATTATTACTTTTGTATTTTGGTAAGACCCCTATGGAGATGAAGAGGAAGTGCCAAAATAGAGAAGGGTAATAGTAGAAAATCTCACTGGGCGACATGTTGTTTTGCCTAAGGCAAGCAAGAACTGAAAGTATAAAGAAACTGTCGATTCACCAAAATAGAGTACATAAAGCAGTTGTAGCGTGTACAAATCAATATGGTAAGGGTCTTAATGCAGTGATGAGAGTACACAAAGCAAGGTTCCAGAATCAGCAAGTTGTCAAGCTAGCCTTTGGGATGAGAAGGGAGGGGCTCTGACTGTTAATATAAAAGAATAATAGGGATGAGTCAGAAATTGTTGAATCCAGTTTTCATGTAGCTGTCATGATGGTGCTGTTGAATTTCTGCTAATTATTGAAGAATTTTCAGCTTGGAAGAGTGTTTTCAATAGATAAGCAGACCAAACAGTAGTAGATCTAGCTCATTTTCTCAGTTTCCCACCCTAATTTCATCGACAGAGATGACAAATTGGCAATGCAGCAGTCGCTTTGCTACATCATCAAAGTGGTTTCTTTGTGCCAGGACAGGTTCATACAGAGTGCTGTAGTTGCCTCTCCTGCTCTTATGTTCCAGCTCCAGCAGTTTTCTTATTTCATAAGTCCAGCTTTTTTGAAATCAATGTGTTTTCCTAAGAAAAGCAAATCAGACAGACACCTGTAGTACCTGTTATTGCTAAGACAATATGTCAGAGAACTGACTTTATTTTGTAATTCTTGTTCTTTTTAGGTTAATGCTGGTCCATTAGCATATGCAAGAGCTTTCTTAGATGACACAAACACCAAAAGATATCCAGACAATAAAGTAAAGCTACTAAAAGAAGTTTTTAGGTATGTTTTTCTGGGGGGGGGCGGGAATTGACTTTTTTTTTTTTCCCCAAGACTGGTATCATAAGAGGTTTTTTTTAAACTTTTAACTTTTACAGTGTTCCGACTGCATTAAAAACATACTTTAAGCTGGCATTTTGAATTGATCTTTTGGATTTTGTATTCCTGATGGAGATCTTTTTAAATTATTTTATGTAAAACAGGCAATTTGTTGAAGCTTGTGGGCATGCTCTGGGTGTAAATGAACGACTTATAAAGGAAGATCAGTTGGAATATCAGGAAGAAATGAAGGCCAACTACAGAGAAATGGCAAAAGAGCTTTCTGAAATAATGCATGAACAAGTATGTGCTGAAATTAAATTATACATACCAGCATTCAGAATGTAGCTGTAATGTGAACCCACTAGGAAAAGTGTATGTAATGCTTTACATAAAAGGGACTGGTTTTTTGTTTGGTTTGTTTATTTTTTTGTTTGGTTTTTTTTTTTTTCTCTATTGGAGTATAAGCATATCATGGAATTGTGCAACTTCACCATTTTTTTTCCTGTTTGTGAATTTTCTGCAGATGTTTTCTTGACCTTCAGAATTAAGTCTCGCTCATTAAGGAAGTAAATCTGGTGGGCACTAGCCTGTTTATTTGTAGGAGAGGAAGACTGCAGTAAATATAAAACAAATTTAATGACATGAATATATATGTCATTTATGCTTCGTATGTATAGTTACAGGGCTCTCTATTCAGTGAACCAAAAAGCTTATTTTAGTCTATAATTCCTGGTAACTGTAGGGGGATTTGATCTGCAAGCTTAGCCCTTTTTCTTTAGAATTTGGAATTACAAATATTTACTTTTGTGACAGAGTTAAATATCTTTTAAGAGGTATTCCAAGATGTTTTCTTGAGGTCAATCCACTGCAAATAAGCTGGAGATACGGGAGAAGGAAAACCAGAACTCTTATGGAGTGAGATGCAAGACCTTGAATCTGGGATCCATGGTAGAAATGTCTTCTGACCTCAGAGGCAAGGATATTATTTCTAGGACAGCAAGGGCTGACAGTTCATGCTTGATCTCTGCCTTCTTGACATTTTATTCATCATATTGATCGCTTCAGGCTCCTTTTTCTTTCATCTGCTGCTGTTTGTATAATCTTTTCCCAGAGCCATAGAGTGAATCATAGTTCTTAATCCTCAAGACTCATGTTTCTAGTCCGCAAGAAATACTTGTGATTTCTGATAATATTTTGCCTTACAAATATACATGTCTATGAGACTTCCTTGGGTACGAGCATAATAGCAACTTTTTTTAGTCTAGGAACCAATGCATCCTGGTCTGGATAACCAGCTGATACAAAGAAGAGCTCTGAGTTTCTCTTGTTGATACAAAAACTATAGGCTTTACTCAGAAATCAAATTGTACAGGAAAAAATCAAACTTGAGACCTACCTGAGGCATTCAGTCTAACTGACATTTAAATGCTCTGTTAATCTTCCAGCTTTTTTTCGGAATTGCATCCTTTAGATGTACAATGACTCTACCCATTTACTATTTTTTGACATCTCTAAATTACTCTTCTCTTGGATAATAATAACGTGCTCAAAAAGCTAGTCAGCTTGCTGGTGCAACAGCTTTCCGTATGCTTGTATAAGAAAGTTTTGCCTTTATTCTACCCTTGGTTAGATGGTATCCAAAACTTTTATGGTGATTTTTTTCTGTTCAAAAATGTCAAGTGTCTAAAGTTCACTTCATGCACTTTCTTGCTCTCCATTATTTCCTGATGTGGTTTTCTCAGGTACTGTGCTATGAGTAGCTCTGTGCTATCATATAATTATGGTGAAGCACAAGAATACAGCAAGCACATAGGTTTTATTTTCATCCTCTTATTCTTTTGTTATACTATCACAGGGAAAAGCGTGCCACAAAACTAACTTTTTTTAACCACCAATATTGGAGAATATTGTGAAACAAGGCTTGTAGGGAGTGACACCATTTTGTCAGAATTCATGTGTTGGTTTTTTAATAAAATCCAGTATCTTTCAGATATACATGTAGAGGAAAACAGTTTTGAAGGATTCCTGGAACAGAAAAAGATTTGCTTGGCTGGGACAGTTTGACTGTTATTTCCATGTGATTTATTGAAAAGCAGAAAGCAGTGGAGGGTTTTAGAAAGGAGGATAACTAATGGGACAGCTGATTAAGATGAATGAGGTATATGGCAGAATTATCTCCCTTTGGAAAAGAGAGGAAAATGTTTTGGTCAAGTAATTTAATGGTAATAAATGAAAGATTAATATTCCCTTGGCATAAGAAAAAGTAAAATCATATAATGACAGTTTGTACACAAGAAAAAATACTTTGAACTCAGTGCAAGATATGTGTTTAAAAAATGCTCAAGTGTGTGAGTTTCCAAAGATTGACAATAAGAAAAAGCATGTAATGCCTGAAACTCCAGGAGTAAATCACATTGTCTAAAAGTAAATGAAGAGAAGAAGGGGCAAACAACTGATACCTATGAGATAGTGTGAACAGAATATGAAAGTACAGCACTTACTGCAGTAATGTGTACTATTAGCCTACCACTGTGTTCTCTTTGTACAAATCTGATTAGCTGTAAATAACTAAAACATGCTATGTTGTTGGGTTGCTTTGGTTTTGTTTTTTTAAATAAGATTGATCACTCCACTGAAGGCTTAGAATCATGAGGGTCTTCACTGACATCTTTAAAAATGTCACCTTTACGTGCCTGCCTATTGGTGTATTTGGAAAAAGCTTCTCACAATGTTTGTTTCAATGTCATTGAAGAAACTCTTAGCTGTCTTATAGGACTGTGGGTTTTAAACAACTGCAAACGTTTTGTTATGAAAAATATGGAAAAGAATCTTAACAGATTTTTCTTTTTTCTCCTCTGCTGCTTGCCAATATGATCAGATGGGATGGTAATTAGTTTTCTTTACTTCTGCTCTTCATTTGTCTAATCTTTGTATCATTCCTTTTTTTCCAATATTTCTAATCCTAGCATCAGTAAATTTGTAGCTGTTAAGAATGAAGTCTTTTTGGTGCTTCGATAGCTTTTGATAAGAAATACTCAAATCGTACCTCAAAGTAAAAAAAAAAAAAAAAAGGCAAAAAAGGGCAAAAAGCAAACCTGTTGACATTGTGAAACTCCTTTTGCAAGTTAACAAGAGAAATGAGAGAAGTTATACAAGCTTCCTCTAGAGAGGACAGTGTAATACCTAAATTAGGAGAACTGATGTTGAAGTAACTACTGCCATCCTAAATCAGGTGGAGGATGGCTGAAAAGAGTAACCATCCTCAAAAAGTAGTTCTGTACCTTTGAGGAAGTACTGGAAAGTTGAGTTGATAACCAATTTCATAAAGTGCTGCTTAGCTGTTTTATAAATACTTGTGTAATTTTGTAACATTGTGGTAAATACATGTTTTCCATTTTAAGATTACTCCAGTTGAAGAAAAGGCCAGTGTTATGCCTAATTCGCTACACATTTTCAACGCCATAAGTGGAACTCCAACAAGCACAACAGTTCATGGGATGCCCAGTTCTTCTTCAGTTGCATGATTGTTTTGTAAAGGAAAGTATGTTCTTTTTTTTTTTTAAAGTATGTGGATTTGCTTCATTGTGTGCAGACTCAGGATGATTTTGAAGCTAAATGTTGGGCACGTGCAAGCTGCATAATTCATACGAATGTCTGAGCACACTTAGCGAATAGCAGTTACTGGTAATAGTCTTTTAGAGTAAGGAAGGCGCACATATATTTTTCAATCTTGCTGGTAACACTTAAAAGTATTCATAATGTCATTGCAGAAGTGCGTGTTGGAAAATTATAAAGTTGAAGTTAATTTCTCTTTTTCATTAGAAAGTATTATTAAAATGAATTGCACATTACAAAAAAGTGTCGTGGGATGTAATTTTGCAGGTATGTAACATTCAGGTGTTCTTTTTGTGTATGGCACATAGAGATTGATTCCAAGTACAAGAACTATTTTGGGGCTAGACAGAGACACTAGTTTTTTGGGTTTAATGGAACTGACAATAGTAGGTTTTGTACCATTTGGCAAATTGTTGTGCTTTATTTTATACCTTGTTGCATTTCGGAGGTATGTGAGCTTAGATCTTACTAAACAACTAAATACAACCAAAGGTCTGTATTAATGAACACTGAGTTATACTAAAATATCAATAGTAGTAAATTGTTATGTACATATTGTTTGTTAATACAGTCCGTACAGTCTGTACATAAATGTATTACATTTCTAAGCATTTTTTAATATTCATACCAGCTCTTATCCTTCTGCTTTCAGTTTATTGTGAAAATTTGCTCATTCCAAATATATGCAGACTTTACAGTTCATTTATTCCTGTATATAAATAAGTGCAATATAAAGATGTATACAGTCTTTGCTATGTTAGGTTTATATGCAGTTATTAAAAGAAAAACACTTTTTTGCCAAAGCAATGGAGTATGTAATTGGTGATCATGGTTACTGTGGTAAATGGTGGTATAATTTAAAGCTTTTTCCATATTCTTATTCTTTTAAGACATTAATTTAGTAATTTTATATTTGGGGGAAATAAAGGTTTTTAATTTTATTTAACTGGAAGCACTGTCCTGCTGTAATAAACATTCTGTACTACATCTATATTAAAAGGAAAAATGTAGTTACTTTTCTCACTGTGTGCTCTGGTGTTTATTTTAGATTTGTCCCTGAGACTGGGGAAAGATGAAAGCTTGATCAAAAAAACATGGCTTTTTGCAGCTTAAGTATGAGATGAGGTGAGATGCAAACACTTCTAGGGTTTGTTTCATATTCTTTGTCAATAAAGGGAATTTAGGTTATTAGTTAAGACATCAGTTTTGGATCCATCACGTTTGACTCAAGTAGCATGCTACAGTAACTAGAGGTTGTTATTCACCAGTACAGTTAATATTAGGAAGTCTTCAAAACTTTTCATCACATGGCAGTAGAAATCATCTTTTCCTTATGACATAAGGTTTACTGTCATTTTCTGTAGTGTAGCATGAAACTCATATGTTGCCTTTACTCATCAAAGGTTTTTTCCAAAACAGCTCATTCTGGCTGTGAAATGCTGGATAACTCTGTTTTTTCCAATTATTTTTCTGAAGCAAAATTCCTGTTTGTTTAAAATTCTTTTCCTGTAAAAAAAAAAAAAAAAGGGAAAAAACCCAGACATAAATACTTCTAGACAGTGAACCCGTAATGCTGTGTTAAGAGGCAGTCCCCTTTCTCCCCCTCTATATGCTTTCACAGCATATGGAAATGGGTGTGGGAATACTTTGTTATCTATCAGTGTAGTTAGTCTCAAAATGTATTTCATGATTAGGAGAAAATATCCTGTAAAGTTGTTTTGCCATTCAGGAAGATTTCTGTATCAATATATTAATAGAAATTGTGTACATCATGGTGGCTTCTTGCAATTATCCCACTTTTTCTAACTTCCCCTTTGCCCTGGGACTGGAACTGACAGTTTCCGACAGCTGAACAACACCTTTTGCACTGAGACCTCAATTTGATGGAGTTGTATCTGCTAACCAACCTATAAATGTAGTATGTATTCATAATTGAATGCATATCTATGTATATCTGTATATATCTAAATATATGCGTAACTGTTTTGCTTACTTGCTGAAAGTTGGCCTATGAAAAACCGTGAAATGTAGCTGACAAAAGGTTGATGTAGGTTTACGTAGGGTAGTATTAATGATTAGCACATGTTCAACTCTAAGTATACTGACATATTTTTTATAATCTTACATGATGCATTTATATGAAGGAACACACCCTCTAATGTATTGGTTTGGTTTTAGATATGCTAAGATTGTATTGTTGGGTTTTACCTCTTGAATATTTCATTCTGTGCCAGCTTCCCTTTTCTGCTGTTACTTGTGCAACTGTTGTGGTTTAACCCCAGCCAGCAACTAAGCACCACGCGGCCGCTCACTCACTCCCCCCCCCATCCAGTGGGATGGGGGAGAAAATCGGGAAAAGAAGTAAAACTCGTGGGTTGAGATAAGAATGGTTTAATAGAACAGAAAAGAAGAAACTAATAATGAGAATGATAACACTAATAAAATTACAACAGTAGTAATAAAAGGATTGGAATGTACGAACGATGCGCAGGGCAATTGCTCACCACCCGCCGACCAACACCCAGCTAGTCCCCGAGTGGCGAATCCCTGCCCCCCACTTCCCAGTTCCTAAACTGGATGGGGCGTCCCATGGTATGGAATACACTGTTGGCCAGTTTGGGTCAGGTGCCCTGGCTGTGTCCTGTGCCAACTTCTTGTGCCCCTCCAGCTTTCTCGCTGGCTGGGCATGAGAAGCTGAAAAATCCTTGACTTTAGTCTAAACACTGCTGAGCACCAACTGAAAACATCAGTGTTATCAACATTCTTCCCATACTGAACTCAAAACACAGCACTGTACCAGCCTCTAGGAAGACAGTTAACTCTATCCCAGCTGAAACCAGGACAGCAACATGTAAATTAAGTATCTGGTGGTTTAAGCCTGGCGGGCAACAAAGCACCATGAAGCTGCTCGCTCACTCCTCCCCCCTGCAGTGGGATGGGGAGGAGAAAATACAAAGAAAAGGTCGTGAGCTGACACAAGGACCGGGAGGGATCATTCTCCACTTGTGGTCATGGGCAAAAACCAGACTCAACTTGGGGAAAAAAACAAAATCAATTTAATTTACTACCAATCAAATCAAAACAAGGATAATGGGAAGTAAACCCAAACCTTAGAACACCTTCCCCTCACCCCTCCCTCCTTCCCGGCTCAACTCCATTCCTGGTTCTCTCTCCTTCCTCCCCCCAGCGGCGCAGGGGGACGAGGAATGGGGGTTGGGGTCAGTTCTGCTGTCCTGGTTTCAGCTGAGATAGAGTTAATTGTCTTCCTAGTAGCTGGTATAATGCTATGTTTTTGAGTTAGGTATGAGGAGAATGTCCTTATGATGTGACATCTCCACACGTTGTCTTTGCTGCTCCTTCCTCCTCAGGGGGAGGAGGACTCCGCACTCGGCCCCTGCTCCACCGTGGGGTCCCTCCCATGGGCTGCAGTCCCGTGTGAATTTCTGGCCAATCGGTATGCACAGGGTGGCCAATAAATTAGCATCAGTTTAACTCAAAATAATGATAATATGGTTTCCTTCCGCAGATGCTGGTATACTCCATAGCATACTGTGGGTAAGTAGGGTACTGTGGAAAGAAAACTACAGGTACTGCAGAGGAGAGGAGGTAAAGTCACAAGAATGAGGAGGCAAGTTGGGCTTAAGGCAAGTAGGGATGAGGGGGTGTTTGGACAAATCAGGAAACCAGGGCTCTCCGATTCAAGTGCATCAAAAATCTTTTTTTGAGGATGCTGAGCATGCTCTATTTTACTGTTGTCACAGTTACCCATACAACAGCAACTTGTAATGTGGTCTTGGGAGTCTTTGCAGTTAGTTTTCAGGCTGGACATGGCAAACATAATGTTAAACCTAACCATAATGTTATAAATATTCTTAAAATAGTATTTAATTAAATGGAATGGATTCAAATAAAAAAGTGTATTTAGGTGAACCTGGCTCTTAATGAAAACACCTAGTCCAGTAGGTCAGGAATGCTTTTTTCTAATACTCATTTTCTTTTATCTTTGTTTTCTTTGTGAGAAGATTTATTTCCAGTAAATAGAAGACATGTAAGTCACTATCTGTCGTGAAGGCTCTCTGGTGAAGTTTGGGAAAACTAGTGTTCTGTGGTTTTCATGAACTGAAAAACTCTGTGTTTAACTGTGCTTAGATGAGGGGTCCTGGGGCTTCTTGGACAAAGGGCAGAAAAACCGGCAATGCTAGGCAGATAATGACTAACTTCAATTGTCTCCATATTTGTAGGAGTGACGACCATTTTAACACCTTTAAAATATTTTGATGGTGGCTTTTTCCTTTCTGAAGTATTATATTGAATCTATAAAGAGTTATTAGAAAGCCATTTAGACTTTAAATAACTTGGTCTTGACACAGTTAATTAATTTAAATTATATCTAGCAATTAGGCAGTATTTCTAACTGTAGTAGATATTAGGGGGTTTGCTGGCATTTTCTGCCTAAGGAGAAGTTTTATAATTTCTTCACTCTATGCAAAACTTGTAATTGTTTTTTTCTGATTCTTTTAGGTTAGGTTAGTTTCCATTTAATATTTTAAGAATTGGTATAAGGTTTAACCAGCTTTACACAGACAAAATTTTCAAATTAATGAAAGTGAGACATCAAATTTTTTTCAAGTATATGAGGAAAAACAGATGTTTACCAGTCTAGAACAGTTATCAGACTATATACAGGAAGTCACTGGTAACTACTGAATAAGGAAGTTCGAGCTGGCATTGAGAATTTGAATACAATCTGAAGGCTGGAAAAAGTCTGAACAGAAATTGGGTGTATCTTTTTGCACCAGTCAACATTATTAGCACAACTACCAAGAGAGCTGAAACTTCTGACAGAGCTGTTGAGTAACATGATATTTTTCAATGGTATGAACTGTAAATAGAAGAGATAAGAAGTTCTCAAGGACGTCTAGATAACTGTAAGAAAAAATCCTTAGTTAAGCAAAACTGTTCAATCCATTGCTTGTTCTGTAACTCTGTGAACTCTGTGAATGTTGCTTGAGGACAGATGAGTCCAGAGCTGTATTGGATTTAGTGAAGCTTTAGTAGCCACCTTAACCATGCTAATCAATAACAAGGCACATAAGGGGACAAACAGCTTTTGTCATTGGTCTAATGAAATGGAAGAATTGTCAACATAACTATTTAGAGTTTTAAAAGGCCTGTGACAAGAAAGAAAATTTCTGTTCGCCCATCAGCAGCCTGTTGGGGGGGGGTATCAGATTGCTTAAAACTTTTTTCTCTCATCATCAATAGTGATGGATCCTTGTTCTGCATCCATAATTTGGTGTGCTAGTAGACTGTAAAAATACATCATAAAGCCTTGAAACAATTTGTTTAAATGTGCCTAGAGTAATTATGTGACTGGGATTTTTTTTTTAACCACTTATTTACTTGAGAAAGATAAACTAGGAGAGGTGACACCCTACACTAAACTAGAATGTTATCTCTTTTGAAGATACTGGTAACTCCAAACCATAGGAACTGAAATAGAAATGAAGGAATGCACCGGCTGGTGAAGCAGGAGGCAGCAATGTGTTGGCGAAGAGCTGTGTTGTTAAAGCTCAGAACTGGATGATTAACTTGCCGTGCACATCTGCGGGCGAAGATGGCTCACAGCCAATAGTAAAGTATGCTTATTACAATATGCTGGTAGAAAACCATTGGGTCTAACAATACACAGCCAGTTTGGATAATAAATTATTTTAATTAAATAATTACCATACTGGATTTTGGTGCATGTTTAGGAACCAGTGATCAAAACTTGACAATATTTGTTACCAACTGGCAGAGATAACCCTAAAGTGAAATTTATATTTTATTCCAGAAAACATAAATCTGTTCAGTTTGTTAATTAAATTGGTAAAAACTAGAAGCTTTAAAAAAAAAACCTGACTGGATGGACACAAAGCTATGACAGCAAGAGGAAATGCTTTTGCTTTTTGACAAGCTGAGGATAGCGACGAAATACTGACACTTAGAAAATCAAATATTTAAGTGGAAAGAAGAGGAAATTAAGGTACAGAAAATTGCTAAGGAATTTAAGATGTTGATTGGAAAAATCTACCTCGCACAGCTGAAGATATTATAAGGCGTTTTGCTGAAATACTTGCCAGCTGCAATATAGCCTCATTACTAGGCAAGTGGTCAAAGGTCAAATTGTTAAGTATGGAGCTATGTTCAAAGTGGTTATGTTCTATCTTTAGAAACAGTGACAAAAACATGCTTTTGCATGAAGATAATGATCTATTTCGTAGCTCCCTTATAATCCAACAGGAAGTTTATTTCTATCAGGTATTCAGTATCTACAGGACTAAAAACTGAAACTAGGTGTAGTAAGAGTTGACCAAAAGGCACTGGCCTGCTAATGTTCCTTCAAAAGAGATCTCTGAGTACAGAAATTTTGGAATAATGTTCACGTCCCGATATTCAGGGAAAGCATGTGGGATGATAATATGCTGGTTGCCATGGTACTGGTGTGAAACACCACACTGGGAGGTCTATTACGAGATTCGAATAACAAAGAACTAAAATAGGCTTATACAGAAAATAGGTCTGGTCAAATAGCTATCCTCCTCCTTTGCAGAGACTATACATTTAGAGACTGTTTTGTAGTTCATTGACTGTGTGCAGTAGGAAATTAATCTGATAAAATTCAAGACCAGAAGGCAAGGGAAGGCGGTATTTATTTTAAACAAAACCAATCTCACTCACTCACGTTGACTGTCTCATAGATTTCACCCAGTCATATTCTCACACCCACGTGCTCACGAGCACCAAGAAGCCCATGTCCAAGCAGCCAGGCCAGGCAGAGCTGGAGAGGCCCCTGGAAGACAAGGAATGGTGGCTCTTGAGTAAATGCCATCTCACTAGGGGTCTTCTTTGGTGGTGGAAAACTTTTTCAGTATGCTGGTTTTGGCTGGGATAGAGTTAATTTTCTTCATAGCAGCTGGTCTGGGGCTCTGTCTTGGATTTGTGATTAAAACAGTGTTGATAACACAGGGATGTGTTAATTATTGCTGAGCAGTGCTTGCACGGCATCAGGGCCTTTTCTGCTTCTCACCAGTGAGCAGGCTCGGGGGGCACAAGGAGCTGGGAGGGGACACAGACGGGACAGCTGACCCCGACTGACCCAAGGGACGTCCCAGACCATATGACATCATGCTCAGCATTAAAACTGGGGGAGAGGGAGGTTGGCCAGGGCAGCATTACTTGGGGACTGGCTGGGCATCGGTTGGTGGTGAGCAATTAGGCTTTTGGCAACACTTTTTTTTTTCTTGGGTTTGCGTTTTTTCTATCTTTATTTTATTTTTCTTTTCTTATTTTGGGGTTGGGTTTTTTGGGGGGGAGGGGGAGTTGTTTTGGTTTTGGTTAAATTATTAAACTATCTTTATCTCAACCCACAAGTTAGCGCACTTCTACCCTTCTGGTTCTCTCCTTCATCCCACTGGGTGAGGGACAAGCAAGTGGCTGTGTGGGGCTGAGCTGCAAGCCGGGGTTAAACCACGACAATCATCCAGGTATTTATATCCTTCAGCTATTACAAGGCGATTTTCTATCATAATCTTGCTTATCTCATCCTCCATAAACCGTAGGGAAGGTTGCTACCTGTTGTTTGTGTTACCTCCTTTGGGTATCTTTATGGCTACAGCCTTTCTTCCTCCTGGGATAACAGGCAGCGGACTGGCACATACAGTACTGCAACCCTGCTGCCATCCTCCTGTTATGGGACCTCAGGTCTTCTGCTGACACGTCACCCTGCTGTGGCCTTATCAGAGCTCAGGCCTCCTGCTCTTGATGTAAACAGCACATTCCTCAGTGTTTACTAGTTTAATTGCTGTTAATCATGTCCTCAGTTATCGATTCATGCCATTCCTTCAACCCATGCTGCTGCACATGCTTTGACATAAATAATTCCCACTCATATTTCATTCATATTCATATTAGTGGGTCATTATAATAGAGCATGTGTCCAGATGCTGAAGTGCATCCTGGCAAATGCTTTTAGAGACCGTTGATGGAAAATCAAATGGAGATGCTTTCTAGAAGGCTTCCCAAAGTATTGGTGTCATAGTGGTACTATTTGAAATCTTCACTGCTATTCCAGAAACAAATTTAAAAAAACCCTGCAAATTTAAATTGCATGAAAACAAAGGCCAATCTCTCCCATTTGAATTGCTCCAAACTAGGACCTTTAAACATAGTATGCTACTGTTACCACTACGAAGGCTTAATTCTAGGAACAAGAAATGAGGATTAAATGTACGCGTTGTCTCTTGGAAAACAGTACCAGTGAAAAGGATTTAGGGATTGTTCTGAACGTAGAGCTTCCCATAAGCAAACTCCTAATGTAATTCTATGGTAAAGAGGACTAATGCAACAAGTGGATGTAAACAGAATGTGTCATGGTGGTTTTACCCCCTGCCCTACAGCACCTGTGAAACCACTGTGAAACCACTCTGCTACTGGACAGCCACTGGGGCTAAGGATTTAAAATGTTGAACTGAAGGATTTATACAAGAGTTTCAAAAAAACAAGTTCAAGGAATAGAGGAAAATCTTATATGGTAGGAGATCTGGGGGAGGGTGTTTCGACTTAACAAGTAGAAAATCACGAAGGGCTGTACAATACAAAAGCAATCTTGCCAAAGAGCACAGTGGATGCTGTGAGGCTTTTTTAATGTGGTTAAGACGTGACAGAGATTGGATGCTGAAGCCAGGCAAATTCAGATTGGATATTCAAATCAGGCTCTTAATCCCCATTAACTACTACATTGAACACTACCGATGGTGCTGAATTCCAAAGGTCTGGACGTCTTCTGTCAGATATTCTTTACGGTAAGGAGATGTTATTTATTTAATTACTTCTTTATTTCAGGTATAGCTAACCTGTGGTACAAAGCTCAGGCTGTCTGCGTTAGTTCAGAGCTAACGGTCTCTCTTAGGTCTAAATGCTGAAGCCAAAATTTGAAAAATAGTATGAAATCCTTAGCTGTCTTAAGCTAATGTTAGTTACTATTAACTTGTTCCATTTTGTGGCTATTTTATAACAATATTCTGGAAAAACAGATGCATGCAGTCTCTAACAGGGTAATTTTAGGAAGTGGTCTTATTGTTGACTGGGTCTTCGTTCAGGACAGCGTGTTGTTACTTGTCAAAAGACTTGTGTTTGGCTGCCAGATTTCAGCCAGTTGTTAGTCACAGCAGAAACTTGTACTGCAAGTGCTAGTGAAGCAGTTGACAAGCAATTATATGCTAATATTTCTAGTGTTTGAAGCGATTTGAAATGCTTGTAAGTGAAGAAATGCCTGGGATGCTTGTTTGAGAGAGCGGTGTCTTATGTGAATGACCTAGAACTTCAGTCTCGTTCCTTTCCTCTGTCTCCGCCTTTCAGGTATCAGTGAGATAGTTACTTTATCTCAGTTTGGGGTGGTAGGTATCAGCTTCTACGAGACAGTTAAACCATTTGGTCCACGCAGCATGAAAGTTGGATTTTGTCTAATCCTGTTAAAAGAAACAAGGCACTGGGTTGAAATTATTAAAACCTGGAACTCCTCAATCCAATTTCATTGGTGTCTTGTGTCCTAATTTGTCATTTTTAAACTGTTCATATAGCCTTTTGATGATGCACTGGGAACAGCTACAGGCTTAAACCTTGTCCTGTTTCTTGGCTGACACCTGTTCTTGCTCAAGTTCCAGATATCTGACTGGGGCTCTTCTGAAAACTGACTTAATCTAAATTAATAAGCATGTGAAAATTTCCATAATATACTTTATTATCCTCTTTAAATGTAAAAGTCATTTATTGAGCTGTGGTCCTCCTGGAGCTCATAAGTATTTCATTTGGGCTTTTTTTTTCCTTATCCTTTTACCAAATGCAAGTCACTTACTGTCCTGGTTTCGTCTGGGATAGAGTTCACTGTCTTCCTGGTAGCTGGTATAGCGCTATCTTTTGAGTTCGGTATGAGAAGAATGTTAAACCATGACACCTAAGTATGATTAAATTACATTAGAGTTATTGGTCAAACAGTTAAATGTTTGATAGAAAGCATTTCAATTCAACCTGTTTGAACCCCCTTTTCTTAATCTACTTGTCTTGTTTGTCTATTTTAATGAATTTTGATTCCTGTCAATTAAGACATTAATACACATCAGCTTGACTCTATCCTTACCTAATTATATCACTATATGTAAATTAAGATGTGAACAGATCTCCATCTTTTCCTAGCAGGATGTGTTATATTGCCATTGAAGCTTACAAATTCTTGCCCCAAACCTGCACTAAATTGACCTTTCCCTTTTTGTATGTATTGTATGCAATTTATGTGCACAGTTGTCATCAGAACCATTTTTTAGATTCTGTATTTAACAATAACTGGTATATATTTTATTTATTTATTGGTGATATAAGAGGGGAAAATCTTGGGTTAAATTACAGTGTCATCCAGCTTCCTGACCTTGCCTCAGGCCTAGCTTCTCCCTTACTGAAGTCTTGATTCTTGAGAACCTATTCACTAGGACAACTGAGCCACTAAATAAAAAATTAGCTGTATTTTGTCATCTTTATTCCTTCTGTCTGTTCTGATTACAAAATGTGTCAGACTGCTGTAAAAAAAAATAAATTTGAGTTGCTACCATGAAAGTTAAACAGCAAGTTAAATAGCACCTCTCTATCCCAAATAATTTAAAACCCAATTCATATGGTTCCAACTTCACCCCGATACAAAATGCGGCAACACCTGTTAGGAGGATGTGGCTGTGGTTTCATAATGTACAACTGCATTGCATAGCAGCAGGAGTGAAAAATACATGTTTGATCGTGAGAAGGGAAAAGATAAGTCAGGTACAGTATATCCCTTCTGCATGGACTAACCTTTCAACCCAACTTTTGTGCCAGTTAATTTTCAACTGTTTGACCGCTGAGATACTGTTGGTGCTTGGTTCTGGCTGTACCATAGCTTCCTTTAGATAAGGTCTCCCTTTAGGGAGACTGCTCATGGGTCTTTCTCCTCACCAGTCCATCTGCAAGGCCCCGTCTCCGAACACTCCTCTTTGGCTGTTCTCCATTCTCTTCAGGTCTTGTGGCCTTGTTGCAGCCAAAAAAATTAGTTGTCTTCCCTGCCAATAAGCCGTTTAGCCAAAGTCCTTCACGATGTTTAGCTCCTCTTTCATAGCACGCATCAGCAGTGTTCAGGCTCAGAAAATAGTCATGGTTAGCATCAGACAGAACATCTTCTTGACCATTGTTCCCACGTCATGGTTCAGCTCATCATGTTTAAGGTGAGCCAGACACAAATAGTTTGAACCGTGCACACATGCTACAATGATGTCCTAAATCTCATCTCAATCCATCCTTACCAGGGTCGTCTTGCACCAGAGATCTGTCTTCCTGCTCATTAATGACGCCACACAACAAGGTGGGGTGACATCGACGATCTTTGGCAGGGCAGCCAAAGGTATCTGCCTTACAAGCTTTCTGAAGATACTGGGTTTTTTCTGTAGTAGGTAGTTTGCCCTCTGAAAAATCTGTGGTCTCAGCTGAGTGCAGTTAGGCACCTTTCCTGGAAGGTTTTGCAGGGCTCCAGAGAAGCTCGTCAAGGGTTACTGGTTGGAGTATTTCAAGTCTCAGGCAGATACCCAGCATCAGCTGTTCCCAAATGAACCATGAAGGAAAGCTCAGTGTGAGTATTAACAAAAGCAGCTATAGCCAAGAGGCCTCATTAGGAGTTCATGTTACCTGATAACAGGAAGAAAAGGAAGTACTTTTAGTAGGACGCAAAACCAGGAACTGCTCCTTGTCTCCAGGAACTGTAAATGAATGGATGTGGGAGCAAGAAAATGATACCTTGTTCTTTGACCATGTTTTCTCATTCCCTTTTAGAAAATGTTCTCAAAAAGAGAATAAAACTAATCTTTTTTCAATACGAGGATGAATATATCTGTGGATACCTCTTACTGGGACACACCAATAAGTATTAGAAAGGTTGTAATAAATAAGCAACTTCATTTTATCCGGAGGTCACAAAGTACAAAGCTATTCAATACCATAATGAAATGGGTATTCCTGTTTCTTACGGAGAGGATAAACCTTTTCTGCTTGGACAGACTTGATTTTTTTACCATAAGCAAAAGACAGGTATTACTGCAGCAGTAGGAGGACTTGGTAAAGAAAGCATTTGTGATCAATATTACATTTGTAAAAGGAAGGTAATAACGTACTAGAAA
Source organism: Haliaeetus leucocephalus (assembly GCF_000737465.1). Classification (NCBI taxonomy): domain Eukaryota; kingdom Metazoa; phylum Chordata; class Aves; order Accipitriformes; family Accipitridae; genus Haliaeetus; species Haliaeetus leucocephalus. Next base: position 1,875,526 of record NW_010973062.1, on the reverse strand, counting down.
CTGGTATTAATAAAGAGCTGCTTTCTAATAACAGTATACCAGCTTCACTTTATATATATATAAACTTAAAAGTATGTAAGTTTAACTCCAGTACTGAAACAGATAAATGTGGGCTCTGTTCTAGTACTTGCTTCATCTGAAGCATCTGCAGTTCTGGAGGGATAAGCCTGGGTTAACTTCTCATACACAAACTGATTCTCAACCACTCCAGTTCAAGTGATTTGTGTAGCTTATTGTGATGGGTTGACCCTTGGCTGGACGCCAGGTGCCCACCAAAGCCGTTCTATCACTCCCCCATCCTCAGCTGGACAGGGGAGAGAAAAATATAACAAAAAGCTTGCGGGTCAAGATAAGGACAGGGGAGATCATTCACTAATTACCGTCACGGGCAAAACAGACTCAGCTTAGGGAAAATTAGCTCAATTTATTACAAATCAGCCAGAGTAAGGTAAATGAGAAATAAAACGAAATCTCAGAACACCTTCCCTCCACCCCTCCCTTCTTCCCGGGCACAACTTCACTCCCGGATTTCTCCACCAAGCCCCCCCAGCGGCACAAGGGGGACAGGGATGGGGTTTACGGTCATCACACGTTATTTTCTGCCGCTTCACCTCCTCAGGGGGAGGGCTCATCACACTCTTCCCCTGCTCCAGTGTGGGGACCCACCCACGGGAGACAGTCCTCCACGAACTTTCTCCAACGTGGGCCATTCCCACGGGCTGCAGTTCTTCACGAACTGCTCCAGCACGGGTCCTTTCCACGGTGTGCAGTCCTTCAGGCACAGACTGCTCCAGCGTGGGTCCCCCACGGGGTTACAAGTCCTGCCAGAAAACCTGCTCCGTGGGCTCCTCTCTCCACAGATCCGCAGGCCCTGCCAGGAACCTGCTGCAGCGCAGGGTTCCCACGGGGTCACAGCCTCCTTCGGGAACCCACCTGCTCCGGCGTGGGGTCCTCCCCGGGCTGCAGGTGGATATCTGCCCCACCGTGGACCTCCCTGGACTGCAGGGGAACAGCCTGCCTCACCAGGGTCTTCACCACGGGCTGCAGGGGAATCTTCG